>NC_053439.1:21759079-21949442 GCF_007990345.1 Gossypium hirsutum | reverse complement strand
CACCACCCATCCTTGAACCATTTGCTCTTCCACTTATAAAATTCAACTATCTATTCAATTGACGCTTCTCGCGATCGGATCTTATAACCAATCATTATCGAGCGATCATCACTTCCCACTTAAGAATTTTCGTCCCCGAAAATCTTACCGGTAATAGGTTTGGGTATCGTTCTTTCATCGAGCTCTCAGTTCCCAAGTAGCTTCCTCAATCCCATGTTTGAGCCATAACACCTTCACTAACGGAACCCTTTTGTTTCGCAACTCCTTCACTTCACGAGTTAGGATACGAATCGGTTCTTCTTCATAGCTCATATCAGCCTGAATTTCAACCTCCGACGGACTAATTATGTGCGAAGGATCAGACCTATAGCGTCGAAGCATCGAAACATGAAAGACATCGTGTATCCTTTCAAGTTCAGGGGGCAAAATCAATCTATATGCAACCGGCCCCACTCGTTCAGAGATTTCGTACGGCCCAATGAATCTCGGGCTCAACTTGCCTTTACGGCCAAACCTAAGTACCTTTTTCCAAGGCGAACTTTAAGGAACACTTTATCTCCCACCTGATATTCAATGTCCTTCCGTTTCAGATCCGCATACGATTTCTGACGATCTGTGGCTACCTTCAGACTTTCACGGATTACTTTTACTTTCTGTTCGGCATCTTTAATCAAATCAACTCCGAAAATTTTACTTTCACCGAGCTCGGTCCAAAACAATGGTGTACGGCATTTACGACCGTACAAAGCCTCGTAAGGTGCCATCTTAATACTTGATTGAAACTATTGTTGTAAGCGAATTCAATCAAAGGTACATACCGTTCCCATGAACCACTAAACTCAAGGATGCAGCATCTCAGCATATCCTCGAGTATCTGAATTATCCGCTCGGATTGACCATCGGTTTGGGGATGAAAAGCGGTGCTAAAATGCAGCTGGGTACCCAAAGCTTCTTGCAATTTCTTCCAAAATCGCGAGGTGAATCTCGGATCTCTATCCGACACGATAGAAATAGTACTCCATGTAATCTCACAATTTGAGAAACATACAATTCGGCTAGTTTATCCAATGAAAAATCCGTACGCACGGGGATAAAGTGAGCCGACTTAGTCAGCCTATCAACAACAACCCAAATCGCATCCTTCTTACTTGCGGACAATGGCAGTCCGGACACAAAGTCCATTGTGACTCGGTCCCATTTCCACTCGGGTATCATGATCGGCTGAAGTAACCCTGAAGGCACTTGATGTTCCACTTTCACTTGTTGACATATTAAACATCTCGAAACAAAGTCGGAGATGTCTCGCTTCATACCATGCCACCAAAACCGACGTTTCAAGTCGTTGTACATTTTCGTGCTCCCCGGGTGAATTGACATTCGGCTACAATGGGCTTCGTTCAGGATCATCGGAATGAGTTCCGAATTCCTTGGAACGCACAAACGACTTCTAAACCTCAAACAACCATCATCATCAATCTGAAACTCCGATTCCTTGTTCGGAACACACTCAGCTCGTTTTGCAACCAATTCATCATCGACTTTCTGAGCTTCACGAATTTGATGAGTCAATAATGGTTTGGCTTTTAATTCAGCTACTAACACATTGTCAGGTAGAACAGACAAGTGTACATTCATCGCTCGCAAAGCAAACAGTGATTTCCGGCTTAAGGCGTCCGCAACCACATTAGCCTTTCCCGAGTGGTAATCAATGACAAGCTCGTAATCTTTCAACAATTCAAGCCAACGTCTTTGTCGCAGATTCAAGTCCCGTTGAGTCATCAAATATTTGAGACTTTTGTGATCCGAAAACACATGGCACTTCTCACCAAACAAATAATGTCGCCATATTTTCAATGCAAACACAATGGCGGCTAGTTCGAGATCATGGGTCGGATAATTTCTCTCGTGTGGCTTCAATTGTCTCGACGCATAGGCCACAACTCGACCTTCTTGCATCAATACGCAACCCAACCCGAGTAGGGATGCGTCACTATAAACGACAAACTCCTTACCCGATTCGGGTTGCACCAAAATTGGAGCTTCAGTCAGATGAGTTTTCAGTTGATCGAAGCTTTTCTGACATTTCTCCGTCCATTCGAACTTAACATCCTTCTGAAGTAGCTTCGTCATTGGTGTGGCTATCATCGAGAAACCTTTGACAAATCGTCGGTAATACCCGGCGAGCCCTAGAAAGCTCCGGACTTCGGTAACATTTCTCGGAGGCTTCCAGTTAAGTATGGCTGAAATTTTGCTCGGGTCAACCCGAATACCCGATGCGGATACCACATGACCCAAGAAGCTAACCTCTCTTAGCCAGAACTCACACTTACTGAACTTAGCATATAACTGCTCATCCCGCAAAATTTGCAACACTAGCCTCAGATGCTCAGCATGTTCAGCCTCATCTCTTGAATAGACCAAGATGTCATCAATAAACACAACGACGAACCGATCCAAATACGGCCTAAAGATCCGATTCATCAAATCCATAAACACCGCAGGGGCATTAGTGAGCCCAAACGGCATCACTAAGAACTCATAGTGACCGTACCTCGTTCTGAAAGCAGTTTTGGGTACGTCCGAATCTCGAATCCGCAACTGATAATAACCCGATCTCAAATCTATCTTTGAAAACACCGATGCCCCTTTAATTGATCGAACAGATCATCAATACGCGGCAACGGATATTTATTCTTTATCGTCACTTTATTCAGTTGACGATAATCAATGCACAACCTCATGGTTCCGTCCTTCTTTTTCACGAACAATACTGGTGCACCCCAAGGTGAGAAACTCGGTCGAGCGAAACCTCTATCCGTCAATTCTTGCAACTGAGCTTTCAACTCTTTTAACTCGGTTAGTGCCATACGATACGGAGCGATCGAAGTAGGCGTAGTTCCAGGTACAAGCTCAATACCAAACTCTACCTCCCGAACAGGTGGCAAACCCGGTAACTCTTCAGGAAAAACATCCGGGTATTCACAGACCACCGGCACCGATTCGGGTTTCTTTTCTAACTCCTTGTCATCAAGTACATACGCGAGGTATGCTTCGCACCCTTCCTTACATATTTCTGGGCCAACATTGCTGATATTACAGCTGGCAACCCCCTTAAGTCCGCAGACTTAACTCGGATTATTCGTTATTTGCGCACCTCAAATCGATAGTCTTGCTTTTGCAATTCACAACCGCATCATGCGCGGTTAACCAATCCAAACCAAGAATAACATCAAACTCGTCGAACGGCAAAAGCATCAAATCAGCCGGAAAACAGGATTCTCGGATTATTAGAGGGCATCTCTTACACACTTTATCAACAAGTACGCATTGACCCAAAGGGTTTGATACTCGAATTACGAGCTCAGTAGACTCAACAGGTAGAGTCTTACTGGTTGCTAAGGTTTCGCATACATATGAATGAGTAGAACCAGGGTCAATCAATGCAATCACATTAGTATCAAAGAGAGTGAAGGTACCAGTGATGACGTCGGGGGAGGATGCCTCCTCTCGTGCGCGAATGGCATATGCTCTAGCAGGAGTACGGTTCTCGGCGCGATCGGCCGTATCAGGGCCCCCCTCTGACTACCACCCCTGCCTCCTAATATTCTCGGTGGTCTACCTCTAGATGTCACTCCACTAGGTCTTGCACCTTGAATCTTATTCTTCTCATCCAGCTCCGTGCAATCTCTAATGAAGTGGTCCTTCGAACCACATCCGTAACAGGCCCTGTTAGTAGACTTGCCCCAACATTCACCTAGGTGTCGTCTTCCACATTGGGGACATTCAGGTTTCTCGTGACGATTATTGCCCACACTAGCTACCGAAGTAGCTCGGGAGCCCATCGATGGTCTTGCCCTGATGGAAATTCCCGCAGTCGCCCTCGACTTATTAATGTCCTCCCTGAACTTCTTTACAGCTGAGAACGGAGCTTTACCCGTCGATCTTTTACGATAATCTCTAGCTTCAAATTCAGCCTTCCTCTTCTCCTTTCCAAGTTCCTCCGCCTTGCAGGCTCGTTCGACTAGTGTTACGAATTCCTTTATTTCCAAAATACCCGTTAGTAGCTTTAAATCTTCATTCAATCCTTCCTCGAATCTTTTGCACATAGCAACCTCATCAGCTACACACTCCCGGGCATACCTACTAAGTCTTACGAATTCATGTTCGTATTCAGATACCATCATACGGCCTTGCTTGAGTTCCAAGAACTCCTTACGCTTCTGGTCAATGAACCGTTGGCTAATAAATTTCTTCCGGAATTCCGTTTGAAAGAAGTCCCAAGTTACTCGCTCGTTCGGGACTATAGAAATCAAGGTCCTCCACCAATAGTAGGCTGAGTCTCGCAACAAAGATACAGCACATTTTAGACATTCATCGGGTGTGCATGACAATTCATCGAACACCCGAATGGTGTTATCAAGCCAGAACTCGGCCCTTTCGGCATCATCAGTTACTATGGCCTTGAACTCCTCGGCCCCACGCTTCCTAATCAAGTCTACAGGTGGCTTACTCAGCCTCACAGGATCAGCGACTGATGGCCTTACAGGCTCTTGGGGTGGATTATTCAAATTTGGGAATTGTTGGACAGCCGGGTTGGCTCGGGCATATTGCGCGACCCACTCATTCATCATGGTAAAGAAGGCTTGTTTAGCCCCCTCACCTTGATTATTCGCAGATGACTGAGGTTCAACAGGCGGCGTCCCTTGTGCAGGAGCAGCCGCTACGCTCTCAACGTCATCCGCTAGGGTTCTTTCTTCACCGGGATCCATTTACTAATCAAGACAAAAACATTTCAACCGTCAGAAGTCATCACCCCTTTTAAACATTAACATTATGGCATGTATAGCTAGACTCATACGTGCTATGGTAGTCCTAGAACCGACTAAACCATAGCTCTGATACCAATAAAATGTAACACCCCGAACCCGAAACCGACACCGGAGTCGAACACGAGGTGTTAACTGGCTTTAACCCCTTACAAAATTTATTTTCCAGACACTGCCCAATCTGTGTACTAGCCGCTTTAAAAATCATATATTGAGTTTCGTAACTCGAAAATCAGTTTCGTAATTTTTCCCAGAAACTAGACTCATGTGCCCATCTATGTATTTTTTTCTAGAATTTTTGGTTGGGCCAATTAGTACAGTTTATTAGTCAAAGTCCTCCAAGTTGCAGGGGTCGACTACACTGACCTTTGCCCATTACGACTGGGATATCTCCTTGCACGGGGCTTCAATACTGTTGCCGTTTGTTTCTATGAAAACTAGACTCAGAGAGGAATCTGCACATATATGGTACGACCCCTAATTATCTCTGGTTAATTTATAATGAATTTCCAAAGTCGGAGCAGGGAATATAGAAACCGTTCTGGCCCTGTCCCACTAAAATCTGATTATCTCTTAATATACTGCCCATGTGATCTTTTCGTTACTTCCTCATGAAAGCAGACTCATCGAGCTTCGATTACATAATTTATTCATCAATTAATTCCACTCCCACTATTTTTAGTGATTTTTCAATCTCATGACACTGCTGCTGCCAGCATCTGTTACGAAAGTAACTAGGTCCATTTCATGCCTACCCTTGATCCAATTCAATCGAACATTCGTGCCATTTTCGCATGGCTTAAAGTTTACATGCCATAATTCAAACACAACGTACTAGCTTATACATGCCAAAATGATCTTCTAAACACACTAAGAAGAAAGTACCAAAACTTGCTATCCGGTGTGATGACTTCAACGACGGCCCGACCCCGCAAAAATAGATGAGTCCAAGCAACCTATAGTGGGTGACAAGGAAACATCGAGTGAGTTTATAACTCAGTAAGTCATAAGCAATGCACTACCATCTATCAACAACATTATCACAAGAGGAAACAAAATGGAGCGAGACAATTTACTCCATCCATACCGAACCATACCATAGTTCCTCCAACTTATCAATTCAATTTCATATCAATTCATGCATTCACATTCTATATACTCATCAATAGGACATTGAAGCAATTTCATAAATCGATTTATTTTCGTTACAACCAAACGACTATACGGCCTTTCACCCATCCTACGATAAATTTTATGTACGTGACTTCAAGTATATTTGTCACATAGGTTCGAACTTACCGAGCTCAACACCAAGTATAAGCATAGCACCTATTAGCCACGTACTCGAGACACTTACCCGATCCGCTGTCCGCGATCGACTCAATAATGTCGCACACATAGTGTCCATAATGATTCACGAATATTTATTGAGCCCTCACACTCAGTGCTATATAATCAACTCGCACACTTAGTGCTACGTAATCAAATCGCACACTTAGTGCCACATAGTCCATCTCGCACACTTAGTGCCGCATGGTCAATTCGCACACTTAGTGCATCATATTCATTTCGCACACTGAGTGCAACATAGTCAAATCGCACCCTTAGTGCTGTACAATTTAATCCCGCGCACTTAGCGCCCATCTCATGGTCATAAATGGTTATCCCGCACGTTTAGTGCCGAGATCAACAACTCAGTACATCTTACCTCTTTTCATTCATTCAACAATTTCATCATCACATACGTACATGCATATATATATGTATATTCATTCATTCCAATCAGCATCAATACATACACATCATGACCATTTGAAATACTACCCACTACATGCTTAATGACTTACCTCGTGTTGGGTAAGACGGTTCCAACTCGGCTACTCGATAACCTTTTCTTTGCCTTTGCTCGATTCACCTCCTTTAGCTCCTTGAGCTATATCAATAATTTAACTAGTTTAACCACCTTGCTAAATATTTACAATCCAATCTCACATGTATATGTATGTTAGTATATTCGGCTAATAATCTCATGCAACTACCAAAGCCGAATCAACTAAATATACTTATGTATATACACATATATCATCATCGAAATCACCTAAGCTTAGACATCGATTTTTAATTTCAAGTAAGTTGCCGAATGCAACCTTACTAAATTCTCATGGATTCAATATACCATTACCATGAAATCAACAACCAAATTCATAGACAATTTAGGAAAATCACATTACAAATCTCATATTCAAGCAAAGACCATGGCCGAAATGCACATATGACCTCATAACAAAAATATTGAACCTTTGGTTGCCCAATTAGCTTAACATCCATCAAATTTTAAATCAAGAAACTCACCTCATCTATAATCAACCCTCAATGCCCTAAAGCATCAAAAACAACATCAAAGAAATACAACCATCCATGGCCGAATGTCATAGCCGAATTGTTTTAACCATGAGTAACATAACAAGCATAGATCGTGTTTATGGATATACCGTGGCCGATTCAAGCTAATCACCTCCAAAATCATCAACCATTTTCGTTGCATATAACATATATAAACATGAATAAGTTTCATATAATCTCTTAACACATTAATTTCTTTCATCAACAACCTTTTGTTTTCTTGATCCATCAAAACTTAAAGGTAAGAAAGAATCAAGTTCTTCTCACACATACCATAACCGAAAGCTCCATCCAACACTCTAAATTCGAAATTTTAGTATGGCTAGGTAAGAAAAACGTGATGATTAACCCAAACAACTATTATCTCCAAAGAAAATTTAACAAAATTTACTAACCTCCTCTTCATTCAAAAGGCCGAATGCCTTTGCTTCACCTTCTTCTCTTCTTTTCTTTCTTTAGGTTCGGCTATTGTGGTAAGGAAAAGGATGAACACTCCTCCTTCCTCCCTTATTTTATTCATCCTTTCTTTTCTTTTTAATTCATTTCTTTTATTTCCTACTCCACTTACCAATATTAAATAATAATCAACATAAACTTGGAGGAAGGGAACCATGCTTGGCCGGCCACCTATCAAGAATTGGGCACCTTGACATGCAAACCCAAACTTTCTCACCTTGTTATTATTTAATCCTTTCAATTTATCTATCATCTTTTCTAAATTTCTCAACTAAGTCCTTTCATGAAAATCCACATTCCTAAGGCTAATTTTAGGCCTTTGTTATTTCCACACATACACTACCACATTTAATCTATGCAATTAAAATAAAAAAAATAAATTTTCTTGTAACTCGGTTTTGTGG
Source organism: Gossypium hirsutum (assembly GCF_007990345.1). NCBI lineage: Eukaryota > Viridiplantae > Streptophyta > Magnoliopsida > Malvales > Malvaceae > Gossypium > Gossypium hirsutum. The sequence goes on along the minus strand of NC_053439.1, from coordinate 21,941,353 downwards.
TCCCGAAACCACTTCCCGACTAGGGTAAATTTTGGGCTGTTACACCAATCTCGTCGGTGTTGGGTTGTGTCATTACATGATGCGATCGGGATCTCATCAGTTATTCTTTACTGATTTGGGGATTTTTTAGTTTCCAGATCTAATTGATTCTAATTAAGTTTTGCTGTTTCGTTTCAAATCCAAACGTTTAGAGTTTTCGTAGGAGTTTCCCATGACTTGACAACTCGATCTTGGTTGCACGTAACCCCCTTCATTTGGTATCAGATTTTGGGCGTTTTGGGTGTTCTTGGTTGATTTCTAAACTGATCTCTATTTTTTAAACTACAAACAGCAGTTTTACCCAGAAAAAATTTTCAAAAAAAATTCATTTGAGTGGGTAAACCTTGTCGATTGATCTGAAATTTTACATACATATTTGTCGCACTGTGATTGAATATAAAAAAATATTTCTCACAAAAAATTCAGTCGAAAAAGTCAAAAATATTGAAAAAGACAAAATCTAATAAAAATTTAAAAAAAGATTCAGCGGGTTGATTTTGGTTCCCAAACTTTCCAGATCAAAATTTAAATATTTAAGGACATTCTAGATTTAATTTCGTGATTTTTTGAGATTGGGAAACCCTTGAACAAAGTTGTCAAGTTACTCCGCAGTTTTTCAGGTTTTTGGATTTCAGCAATTTTTTTTTATTCTTAGCTGTAGGTTTTCATGTTTTTTGCTTTTATTCTTCCTTTATACTATCTAACACCTTCTAGTTTCTTGTGTTAGTAGGATTTAAAAGTGTGCACAATTCTTCCTCGGTGTGACACAAATCAGTTGGTGTCTCATCACTTTTTGGACTCATAGTGCAATTAGGATTCCTTGGTAGTTATGGTTCATACACTTTCCAAATTGATTGATATAGGCTCTACTAAAGAACTCACAAGACTGAGTTCTACCTCTTTGAGAATTTGATTTTCCTTTTGAGTGATTAACGGTGAGGTTTGTTAAATTTTTTTGAGTGTTGAGTGTTTGTTTTGTAGGTTTTAAAATAAGATGTCTAGAATTGGTCAAGACGATGATGAGAATGATGACCATAATGAGGTCCTTGTAGTCCACCGCACCCTTAACATCCAAATGAGAGACGATGTTGATAATCAAAGGACCAATATTTTCCATTCTAGATGTTTTATAAAAGGTAACTTATGTTCACTTATTATTGATAGTGGGAGTTGTTCGAATGTAGTGAGCAGTTATTTGGTGGATTCTTTAAAGTTACCTTGTACCGAGCACCCTAAGCCGTATCACCTTCAGTGGCTTAATGAATGCTCGGAAGTTAAAGTTACAAAACAGGCCTTGATCACTTTTAAGCTCGGGAATTATGAGGATGAGGTATGGTGTGATGTGGTCCCAATGCATGCGACACACTTGCTCCTTGGACGGCCTTGGCAATTTGATCGTGATGTTACACAACAAGGCAAGCTCAATAGATACTATCTTGTGTTTAAAGGCCGAAAATTTACTTTTTCTCCTTTAAATCCCAATGATGTATATAAAGATCAATTAAAGATGATGAAATTTTGTGAGGGGTGAGGGAGAAAGGACAAATAAAAAAGACAGAGAGAAAAGAGGCTAGTAGTGAAAAAAGTCAAAATTTAAATGGCCCAAAGATGAGTGAATCCGTAAGTGGTAAAACTAGAGGGAAAAATTTAATTGCAACACAAAAAGATGTGTGGAGAGCCCTGCTCAATAAACAGCCTTGTATCCTTATGAGGTTTAGGCAAAACTATTTATCTCTATCTAACATTAATGAAAATTTTCCTAGTGTGTTTCAATGTCTTTTGCAGGATTATGAGGATGTTTTTAGTGAGGCCCCTAAAGGTTTACCACCTTTACGTGGGATAGAACACATCCATTGGCCACGTATGAAGAAGGATGTCGAAAAGGTATGTTCTAAGTGCATCACATGTAAACAAGCAAAATCTATGGTAATGCCTCATGGCCTTTACACTCCTTTGCCGATCCCTAGTTCACCATGGGTAAACTTATCCATGGATTTTATTCTAGGATTGCCACAAACTAAGAAAGGAAGCGTGAGTTGTTATTCTCTTGATTTGCCTTTTGTAAAATCTGCGAATTTGTGCAAATCTGTTTTGGAGAATAAAAAAAGTTTTGAATGTATGTTGGTATGTATGCGAAAATCCTCATGGTTTAACTTGATTGGTTTAATGAAATCTTTGTTACATCAAGTTCTTAAACCCAGAATCTGTTTTGGTATATTTTGTTGGAAAATCAAGCATCATCTATTGTGTGCAAATACTGTCTATTGTTTTGATACTTGGTTTTTGAATAAGGTAACAAAATTTGCCAAATTTATTTTCAATTTATATTTGTGCCTTAAACAGTTTCTGTTGTTGTACATGAAGGTTGAGTTCCATTTGACAAAGGTTAACTCAACAATGGAGCTTCGACTACACTATGCCCCCGGTGAGCAAAGGTTTGTGATAGGGGGTTGCACGCAGACCAAGATCGAGTTGCCAAGTCACGAGGAAACTCCTACGAGGCTCTAAACGAACAGATCTAAAAATTAAAACAAAGAATAAGATTAAAGCTGATCAGATCTGATATTAAATCCCCAAAATCAATAAAGTAGCAGCCAAGAAACAAACGCCCTTAAGAATATCAATTATTGGATGCAAAGAAAATGGATTTGTGATTGATCTAATTCCCAATCTGCCGAATCTGAGAAGAACAAACACGAACAGCAAGTTAGTCTTGAAATTCAGCAAATCGATGGAAACAAGATAGGATTTGAAACAGCAAGAACAAGTAAAAAATTAAAGATCAAACAATCTTCGAATCACAAGGGTATAACGAATTGATAAAATTGAAACAGCAAGGTATGTTATCCCCAAAATTCCAGCAGTCGAAATCAAACAAAGATGAAAGCAAAAAAATCGGTAACGACTAAGAGTTTAGGGATCTTGACGATTTTTGGCTGCTAAGATCAAAGGAGCCGTTCGGTTTGAATAATGAAGAGATCTTGGAGTTTAATCAAGGCTGAAACACAAACAAGAATAGCAAAGGGATTAGAAAAGAATCGGCACAAGCATAAACAAAGAAATAAATCGAACAACAAGAAATTAAATAGAAGTCCTAGGAATCCTTGAAATCTTGAAGACTTCACAAATCCCTTCAAACGGCTCTAATCTTCCCTCCAAAGAATATCGATGGTAAGAAGAAGGTTGAAGAAGGCTCCCACAATCACAAGATTGTTAAAGCAACTTCTAAAGAAAGCTCAAGAGAGAACTCTTGGAGAAAACCCCAAAGAAAATTCTACACTTTAACAAAACTAAAATTTGATAAATTCTAAGTAGTGAATTACAAGGGGTGGCCGGCCATCACTTATATAGTGATCGAGGAATGCGCGTGGACCAAGATCGAGTCGTCAAGTCACGGGAAACTCCTACGAAAGCTCTAAACGAACAGATCTGAAAATTAAAACAAATAACAAGATTAAACTAATCAGACTTGAAATTAAATCCCCAAATTCAATTAAATGAGCAGCAAGAAACAAAGAAATAGAATAAGCGAATCAAACGGAATCGAAAGAAAGGAAAGGATGTGAATCTGCCAAGGGATTGATTCGGCCAAGAATGCCTAATTTCCAGCAATCAATTGATCCCCAAATTGAAAGAGATTCAATCGGCCAAACCCTAGGAATTGGGGATTTTTGAGAACGACTCTTTGCTGCCAATGAATGATGATTTAATTCGATTCTTTGAGTTGAATATGGCTGGAAAAGCAAAAGAAGAACAGCAAACAAATGAGATAAAGAATCGGCACAAGTAGGAATAAAGAAATAAAACGAAACAGCAAGAAATAAAGAAAAGAAATTGAACAGCAAGAATAAAAGATAAGTCCTAAGAACCCTTGAAATCCCGAAAGAATTCACAAATTCCTTCAAACGGCTCTAATCTCCCCTCCAAAGAATATCGATGGTAAGAAGAAGGTTGAAGATGGCTCCCACAATCAAAAGATTGTTAAAACAACTTCTAAAGAAAACTCAAGAGAGAATTCTTGGAGAAAACCCCAAAGAAAATTCTGCACTCAACAAATCTGAAATTTGATAGAAAAAAATAATAATAAGATGTTTACAAAGGGTGGCTGGCCAATGCTTATATAGGCCTCCAACAAATCCTAATCTAATTAGAAAACTTAAAAAATTTAAACTTAATTAAAAAAAACAAAGGAAAATTCGGCCATGCATCCTATTGGGCTGTTTTGGGCCGAATTTAACATGTGATATTCCTAAAACTTAAAAATTAACTTAAACAACTAAAATGTTTACAAATTGGGCCCTTTGACATTTTGGCCTGATTTTCAACTAAATATGTATGGATTTCTTGATTGGGCTGAGAATTTGCTTATTGGGCCTCGCCTTTAAGAATTTGGGCTTGTGATCCATCTCCTACTGAAATTGGGTCGTTAACGCTCGTAATGGAGATCCAACGCGCTTTGGCTGCAAGATTCGGTTTCTTGGACCAAGATTTCCAAGATTTGAAATCTTGATTTTCTTGATTCTTGAAATTGCTCCGAACAGCAAAATTGGGCCAAGATTCGATTTCTTGATTTTCTTGAAAACAAGAAAGTGAATCTTGATTTTCTTGATTTGAGCCCATCACCTTCTTAAGCTTGGGTTGGGCCTTTGTGACTCGTATCATATAGGCCTCAAACTAATCCTAATCTCATTAGGAAACTTAAAAATTAACCCTAAATAATAAAAATAATAAAAGAATTTCGGCCTAACACTTAAATGGGCTATTTTGGGCCGAATTAACATGTAATATCTCTAGAGCCTAAAAAATTAAATTAACAAATAAAATGTTTACAAATTGGGCCCTTTGATATTTTGGCCTGATTTTCAACTAAGTATGTATGGATTTCTTGATTGGGCTGGGAATATGCTTATTGGGCCTCGCTTTCAAGAATTTGGGCTTGTGATCCATCTCCTACCGAAATTGGATCGTTGATGCTTGTAACAGAGATCCAATGCGTTTTGGCTGCAAGATTTGGTTTCTTGGACCAAGATTTCCAAGATTTGAAATCTTAATTTTCTTGACTCTTGAAATCGCTCCAAACAACAAAATTGGGCCAAGATTTGGTTTCTTGATTTTCTTGAAAACAAGAAAGTGAATCTTGATTTTCTTCTAAGGCCTTGCTAACAAACTCTTGAATGGTCCCATTTAGTTTGGAACGCATTTGTCGGGCCTTTGATCTCGTTATTGGGCCTTGTGGTAATTTGAGCCCATCACGTTCTTGAACTTGATTGGGTCTTTGTGACTCATATCAGTTTGTATTAAATGGAAAAGGTAAGATTGACCCTTATTCTTCTGCTTATAAAGGTAAGATGCTTGAAAATTTTGAAACACTTTTGTATTCCTCGGATAGTGACAAAGATCGTGTTGATGATTTAATTTTTGTAAAACACTTAGATTGAAACGTGCTTGACTGTCCTATTTTATTTATTGATGATCTATCTGTTTTGATGGTCGATAAAAATATTCTTGTTTTTGATAATGCATGTGTGACTGAATCTATAGACCGTCGATTAATGCATGGTATGATTGTGCAACTCTGTGAACCGTGTGAACCTTTTCAAATACCTACTTGTGATGATTATGTTTACCATTTGATTTATTACTCGCGATTTATTCATGGTTTGTGGAAACAATTTGAGATGATTGAATGCCTTAAAACATGTCCATCTTTGTTTCGAATATTTGACGAGGCATTGGCGAGTAAATTAGCTTGTTTGCATGGTAATCTGATATAGGGTTGTGCGCGGACCAAGATCGAGTTACCAAGTCACGAGGAAGTCCTACGAAAAGCTTTAGACAATCAGATCTGAAAAGAGGCAGAAAATTAAAACTTAAAAATTTTCAGATCTGAAATAAGAACCCTAGAATAGTAAGAGATAATCAAGAATTGAAACACTTATGAAAGGGGTTTCTTGAAACCAAGAACACGAAAATAATCTCCAATATTGCTTCTCAGCAAGCCGAATCTGTCAAGAAACAACCAAAACAGCAAGCAAATTAAACGATCAGATTTTAATAGAATTCTAAGGGCTGTTGCGATAAGAAGAAAAGAGAGAACTTGATGGAATAAGACGGCTCTTTGAAACCCCAAAGAAGATTGCGATCTGCCCAATTGAACAACAAGAAAGTTTTCCCCAAATTACAACAATCGAATGCACCCAAGAAGATTAAAGATGAATCGGTGAGACCCTAGAAATTGGGGATATTGCCCGACTCTTTGCTACCAAAAGAGGAGTATTATTCAATTCTTTAAGATGAAAGAGGGCTGGAAACACAAAAAGAATAGCAAATAAATTAGATAAAGATTCGGCACAAGTAGATATAAAGAAGAGAAATTGAACAGCAAGAAATTAAATTAAAAGTCCTAAGAAGCCTTGAAATCCCAAAAGATTTCACAACTCCTTTCAAACGGCTTTAATCTCCCCTCCAAAGAATATCTATGGCAAGAAGAAGGTTGAAGATGGCTCCCACAATCAAAAGATTGTTAAAACAACTTCTAAAGAAAACTCAAGAGAGAATTCTTGGAGAAAAACTCAAAGAGAATTCTGCACTTAAACAAATCTGAAATTTTTGATCTCATTGAGAAGTGAATAAAAGGGGTGGCTGACAATCATTTAAATAGGCCTCATACAAATCCTAATCTCATTAGGATACTTAAAAAATTAACCCTAATTAATAAAATAATAAAGGAATTTCGTTCCTTCATGTACGCATCTAAGGCCTTGCTAACAAACTCCTGAATGGTCACATTTAGTTTGGAACGCATTTGTCAGGCCTTTGATCTCGTTATTGGGCCTTGTGGTAATTTGAGCCCATCAGGTTCTTGAACTTGGATTGGGCCTTTGTGACTCGTATCATAATCTGAATCTTTCCATTCGCATGCATTATACTTGTTTTGTTATGCTTATGATTGGACTACAAGTTCTACTTTCAATGTGGCTGACTTATCTCCATTTGATTTTTCAGATTCGAGGACGAATCTTTTTGTGGAAGGGGGAATGATACGAGTTACAAAGGCCTTAGATACGTATACAAAGGAAAAAGAAAATCAAGATTCACTTTCTTGTTTTCAAGAAAATCAAGAAACCGAATCTTGGTCCAATTTTTCTGTTTGGAGCGATTTCAAGAATCAAGAAAATTAAGATTTCAAATCTTGGAAATCTTGGTCCAAGAAACCGAATCTTGCAACTAAGGCACATTGGATCTCAGTTACGAGCATTAACAAGCCAATTTTGGGAGAGAACAAATTACAAGCCCAAGTTCTTGAAGACACGGCCCAATAAGATGTTCTAAGCCCAATCCTGAAATTTAAATCAGCCTTAGTTAAAAATCAGGCCAAATTGTCAAAGTGGCCCAATTTGTAAAATTTTAATTCTTTAAATACTTAGTTTTAGTTTTTAGACTTTATAAATAAATCTCTATGTGAAAATTCAGCCCAAAGAGGCCCATTAAAGGCCTTGGACGAAATTCCCTTAAAAGTAAAAAATAAATAGGTTTTTTTAGTTTTCCTATTAGAACTAGGAAAATTGATAGAGGGTTGCGCGCAGACCAAGATCGAGTTGCCAAGTCACGAGAAAACTCCTACGAGGCTCTAAACGAACAGATCTGAAAATTAAACAAAGAATAAGATTAAAGCTGATCAGATTTGATATTAAATCCCCAAAATCAATAAAGTAGCAGCCAAGAAACAAACGCCCTTAAGAATATCAATTATTGCATGCAAAGAAAATGGATTTGTGATTGATCTAATTCCCAATCTGCCGAATCTGAGAAGAACAAACATGAACAGCAAGTTAGTCTTGAAATTCAGCAAATCGATGGAAACAAGATAGGATTTGGAACGGCAAGAACAAATAAGAATTAAGGATCAAACAATCTTCGAATCGCAAGGGTATAACGAATTGATTAAATTAAAACAGAAAATTATGTTATCCTCAAAATTCCAGCAATCGAAATCAAACAAAGATGAAAGCAAAGAAATCGGTAACGACTAAGAGTTTAGGGATCTTGACGATTTTTGGCTGCTAAGATCAAAGGAGCCGATCGGTTTGAATAATGAAGAGATTTTGGAGTTTAATCAAGGCTGAAACACAAACAAGAACAGCAAAGGGATTAGAAAAGAATCGGCACAAGCATAAACAAAGAAATTAAATCGAACAACAAGAAATTAAATAGAAGTCCTAGGAATCCTTAAAATCTCGAAGACTTCACAAATCCCTTCAAACGGCTCTAATCTTTCTTCCAAAGAATATCGATGGCAAGAAGGAGGTTGAAGAAGGCTCCCACAATCACAAGATTGTTAAAGCAACTTCTAAAGAAAGCTCAAGAGAGAACTCTTGGAGAAAACCCCAAAGAAAATTCTGCACTTTAACAAAACTGAAATTTGATAAATTCTAAGTAGTGAATACAAGGGGTGGCCGGCCATCACTTATATAGGCCTCAAACTAATCCTAATCTCATTAGAAAACTTAAAAATTAACCCTAAATAATAAAAATAATAAAATAATTTCGGCCTAACACTTAAATGGGCTGTTTTGGGCTAAATTTAACATGTAATATCTCTAGAGCCTAAAAAATTAAATTAACAAATAAAATGTTTACAAATTGGGCCCTTTGACATTTTGGCCTGATTTTCAACTAAGTATGTATGGATTTCTTGATTGGGCTGGAATTTTGCTTATTAGGCCTTGCCTTCAAGACTTTGGGCTTGTGATCCATCTCCGACCGAAATTGGGTCATTGATGCTTGTAACGGAGATCCAATGCGCCTTGGCTGCAAGATTCGGTTTCTTGGACCAAGATTTCCAAGATTTGAAATCTTGATTTTCTTGATTCTTGAAATCGCTCCAAACAGCAAAATTGGGCCAAGATTCGGTTTCTTGATTTTTTTGAAAACAAGAAAGTGAATCTTGATTTTCTTGTTCTTTCATGTACGCATCTAAGGCCTTGCTAACAAACTCCTGAATGGTCCCATTTAGTTTGGAACGTATTTGTCGGGCCTTTGATCTCGTTATTGGGCCTTGTGGTAATTTGAGCCCATCACGTTCTTGAACTTGGATTGGGCCTTTGTGACTCGTATAAAAAATAGTTAGAAGGCCTATATGTATGGCTTAGGCAGCCACCCTTATACACATTAGAAACACATTACAATACATTAAAATTTCAGATTTTTGCTAAGTAAAAATTTTCTTAGAGTTTTCTCCAATAATTCTCTCTTGAGTTTCTTTAGAAGTAGTTTTAACAATCTTTTTTATTGTGGGAGCCATCTTCAGCCTTCTTCTTGCCATTGTTCTTCATTGGAGGGGGGATTAGAGCCGTTTGAAAGGAGTTGTGAAATCTTTCTTGATTTCAAGGCTTCTTAGAACTTTATCTTTATTTTCTTGCTGTTCAATCTCTTTTAAATTTTTTGCTTGTGTCGATTTTTATTAGCTAATTTGTTTGATGTTCTTGTTGCGTTTCAGCCTTTCTAAAACTCCAAGATCTGATTCAACACTTCCTTGGACATAAAGAAACGTTTTATATATCACAAAAGCCCCTCTTTTCTTGCCGTCCAATCCCTAGAATTAGTTTTAATTGATTTCGTAATCTATTTTAATTTATTTACTGTTTTGTGTTCTTTGATAGATTCGTCTGATTGGAAGTTAATCTTGGGGCTTAATTTCGTGTTCTTGGCTTCCAAGAACATCTATTCATAAGTGTTTTGATTCTTGGTTGTTCTTAATTGATTTGGGGATTTTTAGTTTCTAGATCTAATTGACTCTAATTAAGTTTTGCTGTTTCGTTTCAGATCCAAACGTTTAAGTTTTCGTAGGAGTTTCCCGTGACTTGACAACTCGATCTTGGTCCGCGCGCAACCCTCTATCAAGAATAAAGAAAAGTCCTAAGAAGCCTTGAAATCCCAAAGATTTCACAACTCCCTTCAAACGACTCTAATCTCCCCTCCAATGAAGATCAATGGCAAGAAGAAGGTTGAAGATGGCTCCCACAATAAAAAAGATTGTTAAAACTACTTCTAAAGAAAACTCAAGAGAAAATTCTTGAAGAACTCAAAGAGAATTTTCACTCAAAGCAAATCTGAAATTTTCAATGTAATTGTAATGTGTATAAGGGTGGCTGGCCAAGCCGTACATATAGGCCTTCTAACTATTTTCCTAGTCCTAATAGGAAAACTAAAAAAAAAAAACCTAATTTTTTTTACTTTCAAGGGAATTTCATCCAAGGCCTTTAATGGGCCTCTTTGGGCTAAATTTTTACATAAAAATTTATTTATAAAGTCTAAAAATTAAAACTAAGTATTTAAAGAATTAAAATTTTACAAATTGGGCCACTTTGACAATTTGGCCTGATTTTCAACTAAGTCTGATTTAAATTTCAGGATTGGGTTTGGAACATCTTATTGGGCCGTGTCTTCAAGAACTTGGGCTTGTAATCTGTTCTCTCTCGAAGTTGGCTTGTTAATGCTCGTAACTGAGATCCAATGCGCCTTAGTTGCAAGATTCGGTTTCTTGGACCAAGATTTCCAAGATTTAAAATCTTGATTTTCTTGATTCTTGAAATCTCTCAAAACAGCAAAATTGGACCAAGATTCGGTTGCTTGATTTTCTTGGAAACAAGAAAGTGAATCTTGATTTTCTTTTTCCTTCGTATACGCATCTAAGGCCTTTATGACTCGTATCACATATCATGACTCCTATTCAACGAGGAATTTAAGACGATGCAAAGTAAGTTTCGAGAGTGAAGTTTTCCAAGGGGATCATTGTTCGTATTTAAGTCATTCCGTACATACCCAACGAGAGTTTTTCTGTTCTGATTCATTTGTAACATCTCTATCATGTAATGAAAGGAAGACACAAAAAGAAATAAAAAGAAAAGAGAGGCAAGAGATGTTGATGCGAGAAAATGAGCGAATATGGAATGAGATTGAGAGACGAAAAAAAGAAACAAAAGAAAAAGACGAGGAAAGGGTGGTGAGGAATGTTTCCACTAACCAAGATATGATTTTTTCTTATGTTGCTACTTTTCAGGTTCCCGAAATACCGAAAGATAACTTTCAACTTCAATACCTCTCAAATGAAAGACGCTTTCATACGATCAACATAGGCAAAGATGAAATCACACTACATGAGCCCGAAGGTAAGCAAGGTAAGGAAATTTTAGCAACCGAGTCCCGTGCAGATTTGAAAATTATTGATAAAACTTTTGGTGACTTAGTTCTTAAAAGATCCCCTCATTTAGATCTGATTAATTGTTATTCTTTGATTGTGGTTGATAAAGTCATTACGAAAGGAAGCGTGAGTTGTTATTCTCTTGATTTGCCAAGTGTAAAATCCGTGAATTTGTGCAAATCTGTTTTGGTGAATAAAAAAGGTTTTGAATATATGTTGGTATGTATGCAAAAATCCTCATGGTTTAACTTGATTGGTTTAATGAAATCTTTGTTACACTTTGGCATGGCTAATAAAAATCAAGTTTTTAAACCCGGAATCTGTTTTGGTATATTTTGTTGGAAAATCAAGCATCATCTATTGTGTGCAAATACTTTCTATTGTTTTGATACTTGGTTTTTGAATAAGGTAACGAAATTTGCCAAATTTGTTTTCAATTTATATTCGTGCCTTAAAAAGTTTCTGTGGTTATACATGAAGTTTGAGTTCCATTTGATAAAGGTTAACTCAACAATGGAGTTTCGACTACACTATGCCCCCGATGAGCGAAGGTTTGTATTAAATGGAAAAGGTAAAATTGACCCTTATTCTTTTGCTTATAAAGGTAAGATGCTTGAAACTCTTAAAACACTTTTGTACTCCTCGGATAGTGACAAAGATCGTGTTGATGATTTAATTTTTATAAAACACTTAGATCGAAACGTGCTTGACTGTCCTATTTTATTTATTGATGATCTATCTGTTTTGATGGTTGATAAAAAGTTTCTTGTTTTTGATAATGCATGTGTGAGTGAATCTATAGACCGTCGATTAATGCATGGTATGATTGTGCAACTTTGTGAGCCGTGTGAACCTTTTCAAATACCTACTTGTGATGATTACATTTACCATTTGATTTATTACTCGCGATTTATTCATGGTTTGTGGAAACAATTTAAGATGATTGAATGCCTTAAAACATGTCCATCTTTGTTTCGAATATTTGACGAGGCATTGGTGAGTAAATTAGCTTGTTTGCATGGTAATCTGAATCTGCCCATTCGCATGCGTTATACTTGTTTTGTTATGCTTATGATTGGACTACAAGTTCTACTTTCAATGTGGCTAACTTATCTCCATTTGATTTTTTAGATTCAAGGACGAATCTTTTTGAGGAAGGGCGGAATGATACGAGTCACAAAGGCCTTAGATGCGTATACGAAGGAAAAAGAAAATCAAGATTCACTTTCTTGTTTTCAAGAAAATCAAGAAACTGAATCTTGGTCCAATTTTTCTGTTTTGAGCGATTTCAAGAATAAAGAAAATCAAGATTTCAAATCTTGGAAATCTTGGTCCAAGAAACCGAATCTTGCAACTAAGGCGCATTGGATCTTAGTTACGAGCATTAACAAGCCAATTTCGGGAGAGAACAGATTACAAACCCAAGTTCTTGATGACAAGGCCCAATAAGATGTTCCAAGCCCAATCCAGAAAGTTAAATGAGACTTAGTTGAAAATCAGACCAAATTGTCAAAGTGGCCCAATTTGTAAAATTTTAATTCTTTAAATACTTAGTTTCAATTTTAGACTTTATAAATTAATTACTATGTAATATTCAGTCCAATAAGCCCAATTAAAAGTCCTTGGCTGAATTTCCCTTTAAATCAAATAATTAGGAGTTTTTTTAGTTTTAGCTTTCTAATAGGGTTAGGAAAATAATAGAGGCCTATATATATGTAAGGCTTGGCTGGCCATACACACAACATTATACTTGAAGAATACATTGAAATCAGATTTGCTTTGATTGAGTGAAAAATTCTCTTTGAGTTTTCTCCAAGAATTCTCTCTTGAGTTTTCTTTAGAAGTAGTTTTAACAATCTTTTGATTGTGGGAGCCATCTTCAGCCTTCTTCTTGCCATGTTCTACATTAGAGGGGAGATTAGAGCCGTTTGAAGGGAGTTGTGAAATCTTTCAGGATTTCAAGGCTTCTTAGGACTTTCTTTATTTTCTTGCTGTTTGTTCTTCTTTATTAATTTCTGCTTGTGCCGATTTATTGATTAACTTGGGATTAATTGTTCTTGTTGCGTTTCAGCCATTCCAGACTTCAAGATCTGATTTGGCTTTGTTCTTAGGTATCAAGAAACGTTCTTCATTCATAATTTCCAGATTTCTTACCGCCCAAGTATTTCTTATTATATTCAATTTGGGTTTCTTGATCTGACAAGTTTAGGTGCAGGTGAATTTGAAGATGCATTGGCGAGGTGCATGCATGTAGATTCAATGTATGTGAAGATGCATGTGCAGCTGGTACATTCATTGAAGCTGATTAATTTTGGCACTCTCCAAGGCAACCATTCGTCCAAGAGTTAGCAAGCTTTAATTCACCAAAATCTTGGCCGATTCTCTTCTCAAGGAAGCATGAAGAATTCACACCATGGCTATTTGGTTCAGCCATGTTCACACCATGAGGACTCTTCAAAACTGCCCATTCACACCTGAAATGGCTGCTCAAGTTCTTCATTAATGCTGGTCATTTTTCAGCAAGAGTTGCTTAATGAATGAGTCCATTAAACTCATTAGCCGAATCTAGCTGCTGCATGAATCTCCCAAATTCATTTACTTAATTTAGAAGCTGCCTATTGGTCACCATTCAGCTGAACCTACCTTGGTCTTCATTCATGAATTCAAGCTGAAAATTAGTTCATTGTTGTGCTTAGTTTTTAAGCTTTGAAATGTCCATTCGGCTACTAGTCATTAGACTATAAATAGTTGTTGTTTTTCTTGTAAGAGAATTTTTTTGCCAAATACTGAATGAAACTATATTTCTTTGGTGAGTTAATTCACTCTCTTTATTCTTCAAAGCTCAATTGACTTATCTTCACAAGTGGTGTTAATCTGACTTTGTTTCCAAACTTATCACCCTTGGTGTGGCGTTCAACATTATACCGAAGGTTCCTATTTCACTAAATAGTGGGTCTCAGTTTATTTTCAATTCTTTTTTTTCTTTGAAACGTTTTAACCCACCCCGGGTCCTTATTTGTTAATAAGGGTTCGATCTTGTTTCATTGAATTACCATCTTTGTTAACCTTCCATCATAAATCCAACTACACCTTTGTTTGAACAAGTTATTCGATCTTTAAATTTCTTTGACTTAAAAACTCATTATCTGATACTACCTAATTTCGATCAGGAATTATTACAACTCGTCACATTTTCAAAAATGAGCTCGTATCAGTTGGTATCAGAGCTACTTAATTAGGTACGTAATTGTAGTTTCAAAAAAAATTCAAAAAAATTCGATTATAGAAAAATATAAGAGAAAGAATATCTATACGAAATTAAAAAAATTCGTATTTGAAAAAAAATATTTCGAATATAAAAAATTGCAAGTGTTGATTACATGGGCGGAAATGAAGGCAATAATGAGAAAGTGATTCATCCCGAGTTACTACTTGATAGAGGAATGCACGTGGACCAAGATCGAGTTGCCAAGACACGAGAAAACTCCTACGAGGCTCTAAACGAACAGATCTGAAATGAAACAGAAATTAAAAGATTAGAACTTTGAATCTCCAGATCTGGAATAAAAATCCCCAAAGTAACAAAGAATCAAATTGAGAATAGGAATAAGTGTTAATAAAGGTTCTTGGGGAATCAAGAACATGTAATTGAACCCCAAAGAATACTCCAATCTGCCGAATCTGAAAAGAAAGACACAAACAGCAAGTTAAATTTCCCCAAAATTCCAGCAATCAAAACAACCCAAATCTGAAAAGAAAAAATTGGCAAGAACAAGGAATTTAAGGATTTTGAACAAATTTTGCTACCAAGAATTTTGCACTTAAATAAATCTGAAATTTTTAATATATTTGAGAAGTGAATAACAAAGTGGCCGGCCAAGCCTTTATATAGGCCTCTCAAGTGTTTTCCTAATCTAATTAGAAAACTAAAAATAAGAAAACTCCTAATTATTTTAATATTTAAATGGAAATTCGGCCAAGGGCTTTTAATTGGGCCTCTTGGACTGAATATCTACATAAAATTTTAAACTAAGTATTTAAAAAAATAAAACTTTATAAATTGGGCCACTTTGACAATTTGGCTTGATTTTCAAGTAAGTATAGTTTGTCTTCTTGTTTGGGCTTGGAATCATCTTATTGGGCCTTGCCTTCAAGAACTTGGTGATACGATCTCGGTTTAGTAGTTGAGTCCAAGTCGTTTGATTCTCGATCGTAAACGAAGAAGTAGATTAGACGAGAGGGAGTTAGAATATATTTGTGTACAAAGAAGTAAGATAAGTTCGTGCAAAGTTGGATGTGGATTTGGTTTAAGTCGAAATGGTATGAATAGAATGGAAGAGTTCGGTTTAGGATAATTAAGAAATGGTATTGGTTTTGGTACGTTTTGGTATTTGGGAATTGGTACGAAATGGTATGGAATTGGTATGAAATGGTATGGTATTTGGTACGAATTGGTAATGGTTCAAAGAGGTCAAGAATGAACCAACACTAAAGAAAAGTGTCGACCCGAAACTTATAGGACCTAAATGAATTGGAAATGGTTGAAAAGGACCTTGACCCGATACTTAGGAAAGTATGAACCAAAGGTATCAAAGGTGAACGCCACACTCGGGTTTAAGGAGTGATAAGTTCGGAAAAGACTCGAAAAGACGCTACTAAAAGCTTAGATAAGTCTTACAGGTCTCGAACGAAATTTGAGAGAAAATGCCTCACAAATTTGGCAGCAATTCGCTAATTAAAAAAAATGTCAAAAGTCCCTTACAAAGTGAAAATTCAACTATTTATAATAATCCACTAGGCTAGCCGAATGGTCACTTAAATTCCTTAAAAATTAAGCAAATGAATTACTTAAATGGGCTAGCTAGATTCGGCTGAACTTGGAGCTCCAATGGTCACCTTCTAGATGGACAATTGAACTTGGAGCTTGAGGGAGTAAATGGAAGCAGCTACATTCGGTTGATGTGCTTAAAGGAGCTCATTTAATTGGCAACTATTGCTGAAAAATTACCAGCAATTAAGAAGATGTTGAGTAGTCACTTTGAGTGTGAAAACCAAGTTTTGAAGAGTCTTTGAATGTGAACACCTTGATCCGAACAGCCATGATGTATTCAACAGTGTGTAAGCAATAAATTCGGCTGAATGGTCACTTAGGAGACTTCAAGCAGTAGCCAACTTCATTCTCCCATTCATGCATGTGCCGTCCCCTTCATGTACCCTCTTTTAATACCTTTCATGCTCCAAAAACGTTCATGGATGATGTACCTGCAGCAACATTCATCAAATAATTCAAATTCATGTTTAGACACATTAAATTAACACTAAAATGCTGCACATTAAATTCGGCAGCCTTAGGACATAATTAAAACAAGTAATAAAGTTAACATATTAAAAACAAGCTTAAAAACATATTTATAAGCTGTATAAATTAAGACAAAATTAATAACATGTCATAATAACTAAAATATCATGCATAATTAAATTTGACCAGATTTAAGACCAATTTAATAACGAAAATTAATTAAGCTTGTAAATAACTAATTTAACTAACTCAATTAATTATTTCAGCTACTATATTATTGACTAAGTTATTTTGAGCTAATTTTGAGCTGGTTCGAGCTCATTGAACTTGAAGGAGTTGGAAATGAGCTAAATGAAGCTCCACAAAAATAAAATTGAGCTACGTCCAGCTTGTAAAAACGACGAGCCTCGCTTGTAGGCTGAAACAATAGCCGTTCCCGGGGGCGGGTCGTATCACTTGGGCTTGTATTCCAACTTCTACCGAAATTGGTTCGTTGATGCTCGTAACGGAGATCCAATGCGCTTTGGCTGCAAGATTTGGTTTCTTGGACCAAGATTTCCAAGATTTGAAATCTTGATTTTCTTGATTCTTGAAACCGCTCCAAACAGCAAGATTGGGCTAAGATTCGGTTTCTTGATTTTCTTGAAAACAAGAAAGTGAATCTTGATTTTCTCTTTCTTTCATGTACGCATCTAAGGCCTTGCTAACAAACTCCTGAATGGTCCCATTTAGTTTGGAACGCATTTGTTGAGCCTTTGATCTCGTTATTGGGCCTTGTGGTAATTTGAGCCCATCACATTCTTGGGCTTGGGTTGGGCCTTTGTGACTCATATCACTACCATCGGGAGTTGTATCAAAAATTACAAAGTTTAACTCATGGCCAACAAAGTGTGGAGGATTATTACAAGGAAATGGAAGTGGCCAAGATCCGCTGATGTGGAAGAAGATTGAGAAGCTACCATGGCACGATTTCTTACCGGCCTTAACCGTGATATTGCAAATATTGTAGAACTACACCACTACGTCGAGGTCATTGATATGGTCCATATGGCCATAAAGGTGGAAAAACAACTTAAACAAAAAGGTACATCACGAACTTTCCCTAATACTTCTTCAACGTCTAGGTGGGGGCAAGGGACCAACAAACGTGACATACCAAGTCGAAACAAAGAAGTGAGCGGTGCAATGAAGTTCAACAAACCGAATGTTGAAACCAGCAAGGGAAGGATGGAAGCCCAACCAAGTATGATAGAGGGTTGCGCGCGGACCAAGATCGAGTCGTCAAGTCACGAGAAAGTCTTACAAGATCTATAAACAAATTGGTTGCAATGAAAACAGAAAACAGAGAACTAAACTTGTCAGATCAAAAAACCCAAATCAAATGGAATAAGAAATACTTGGGCAGCAAGAAATCTGGAAATTATGAATGAAGAACGTTTCTTGATGCCTAAGAACAAAGCCGAATCAGATCTTGAAGTTTGAAAAGGCTGACACACAACAACAATAATTAATCCCAAGTTAATTAATAAATCAACACAAGCAGAAAATTAAAAAGATTGAACAGCAAGAAAAATAAAGATAAAGTCCTAAGAAGCCTTGAAATCAAGAAAGACTTCACAACTCCCTTCAAACGGCTCTAATCTCCCCTCCAATGAAGAACAATGGCAAGAAGAAGGCTGAAGATGGCTCCCACAATCAAAAAGATTGTTAAAACTCCTTCTAAAGAAAACTCAAGAGAAAATTCTTGGAGACCTCAAAGAGAATTTTCACTCAAAGCAAATCTGAATTTTTAAAAATATTTGAGAAGTATAATGTGTATAAGGGTGGCTGGCCAAGCCATACATATAGGCCTTCTAACTAATTTCCTAGTCATAATAGGAAAACTAAAAAAAAAACCTAATGTTTTTTACTTTAAAGGGGAAATTCGGCCAAGGACTTTAAATGGGCCTCTTGGACTGAATTTTTACATAGAAATTTATTCATAAAGTCTAAAAATGAAAACTAAGTATTTAAAGAATTAAAACTTAACAATTTGGGCCACTTTGACAATTTAGCCTGATTTTCAACTAAGTTTAATTTAAATTTCTTGATTGGGCTTGGAACATCTTATTGGGCCTTGTCTTCAAGAACTAGGGCTTGTAATCCGTTCTCTCCCGAAATTGGCTTGTTAATGCTCGTAACTGAGATCCAATGCGCCTTAGTTGCAAGATTCAGTTTCTTGGACCAAGATTTCCAAGATTTGAAATCTTGATTTTCTTGATTCTTGAAATCGCTCAAAACAGCAAAATTGGACCAAGATTCGGTTTCTTGATTTTCTTGAAAATAAGAAAGTGAATCTTGATTTTCTTTTTCCTTCGTATACGCATCTAAGGCTTTTGTGACTCATATCAAAGTAGATCTCGAGATATAAAGTGCTTCAAATGCCTTAAAAGGGGCCACATCGTGAGCTAATGTCCAAATCGGAATGCGATGTTTGTACGCGATGATGGTGAGATTGAGTCCAAAAGTGAACGCGAGAATGAGGCCGTTGAACAATCCGAAGATGAAGAAGAAGTAGAACAAGCCGAGAATGGAGAAATCTTAGTTCTGAAAAGAAGTCTTACTCTGCAAGGCGTTGAAAACGAACAACAACGCGAAAATATCTTCCATACGCGATGTCAAGTGCAAGGTAAGATTTGTTGTGTTATAATCGATGGAGGAAGTTGTACGAACGTGGCTAGTACATTGATGGTGGAGAAACTCGGATTGGCCACCACTAAACATCCTTATCTGTATAATCTCCAATGGCTTAACGATTGCGGAGAACTAAAGGTGACAAAGCAAGTGCTTATTTCATTTTCAATTGGAAAGTATCAATATGAAGTGATGTGTGAGGTGTGATGTTGTACCGATGCATGCTGGGCATCTCCTTCTTGGACGGCCCTGGCAATTCGACAAACGTGGGCTTCATGATGGATACACAAACCAATTTACCTTTAAACATTTGGGACGAACGGTGACGTTAGCTCCGCTAACACCCAAACAAGTTTATGAAGATCAGCTCAAAATGAGGAGTTCTATTGAAAAATCAAAAGAAAATGAGCGAGAGCAAAAAATGAAAAGAATAAAGAAAAGAGTGTAGAAAAGAAGAAAAGCAAAAAAATGAGTGATAAAAAAGAGAGAACGATGCAAAAGAAAAAGAAAAAGAGACGAGTGATGAGAATGAAAAAAAGAGTTTGTATGTAAAAGAGAGAGAAGTCAGGAAATTGATGTTGCTAAAACAACCTTTGTTGGTTATTTTGTACAAGGAAAGCTTGCTTGGCACTAACAAATTTGATGACAAGTTACCCTCTTCTGTTTTGTCTGTGTTGCAGGAGTTTAGAGATGTATTCCCGAAAGAAATCCTGAGTGGGTTACCACCTATTCGTGGAATTGAACATCAAATAGATTTGGTGCCGGGAGCGGTGATTCCAAATCATCCTGCTTATCAAAGCAATCCTGAAGAAACGAAGGAACTACAAAAACAAGTGAATGAACTTCTTGAGAAGGGCTATGTGCGTGAAAGCCTTAGTCCATGCGTCGTTCCTGTTTTGCTTGTTCCTAAGAAGGATGGAACATGGAGAATGTGCGTAGACTGCCTCGCTATAAACAAGATAACCATCAAGTATCGACATCCTATACCGCGATTGGATGATATGCTTGACGAATTGAGTGGCGCAAGTTTGTTTTCAAAAATTGATCTCAAAAGTGGATATCACCAAATACGTATACGTGAAGGTGATGAGTGGAAAACTACTTTCAAGATGAAGCATGGACTTTACGAGTGGCTCGTTATGCCATTTGGTTTAACGAATGCCCCGAACACCTTCATGAGACTTATGAATCACGTTTTAAGACCTTTTATTGGTAGATTTTGCATGGTATATTTTGATGATATATTAATTTATAGCAAAACATTGGATGACCATGTATTGCATTTAAAGGCTGTTTTAGAAGTTTTGAGAAAAGAGACCTTATATGCTAACTTGAAGAAATGTGATTTTTGTACTAACAAGATTGTGTTTTTAGGTTTTGTTGTTAGCTCGGAGGGCCTTGAAGTTGACAATGAGAAGGTTAAGGCGATCCAAGAATGGCCCCGTCCAACGAATGTCTCCCAAGTTCGAAGTTTCCATGGATTAGCCAGCTTCTATCGTCGGTTCGTGCTGAACTTTAGCACTTTGGCCGCACCATTAACTGGGGTTATCCGTAAGAATTCTAATTTCATATGGGGAGAGGAACAAGAAAAGTCATTTCTGAAAATTCAAGATTGTTTAACTCATGCACCATTACTAGCATTGTCGAATTTTGATAAAACTTTCAAGTTAGAATGTGATGCATCAGGTTCAGGTATCGGAGCCGTGTTGATGCAAGATGGACGACCTATCACGTATTTTAGTGAGAAACTCAACAGCGCCGCGCAATAAACAAGATAACCATCAAGTATCGACATCCTATACCGCGATTGGATGACATGCTTGACGAATTGAGTGGCACAAGTTTGTTTTCGAAAATTGATCTCAAAAGCAGATATCACCAAATACGTATGCGTGAAGGTGATGAGTGGAAAACTGCTTTTAAGATGAAGCATGGACTTTACGAGTGGCTTGTTATGCCATTTGGTTTAACGAACGCCTCGAACACCTTCATGAGACTTATGAATCACATTTTAAGACCTTTTATTGGTAGATTTTGTGTGGTATATTTCGATGATATATTAATTTATAGCAAAACTTTGGATGACCATGTATTGCATTTAAAGGCTGTTTTAGAAGTTTTGAGAAAAGAGACCTTATATGCTAACTTGAAGAAATGTGATTTTTGTACTAACAAGATTGTGTTTTTAGGTTTTGTTGTTAGCTCGGAGGGCCTTTAAGTTGACAATGAGAAGGTTAAGGCGATCCAAGAACGGCCCCGTCCGACGAATGTCTCCCAAGTTTGAAGTTTCCATGGATTAGTGATAAGGGGTTGTGTGTGGGCCAAGATCGAGTTGTCAAGTCACGAGAAACTCCTACGAAAACTCTAAACGTTTGGATCTGAAACGAAACAACAAAACTTAATTAGAATCAATTAGATCTAGAAACTAAAAATCCTCAAATCAATAAAGAACAGCCAGGAATCAAAACACTTATGAATAGATGTTCTTGGAAGCCAAGAACACGAAATTAAGCCCTAAGATTAACTTCCAATCAGTCGAAACTATCAAAGAACACAAAACAGCAACTAAATTAAAAACAGATTACGAAATCAATGGACACAAAACGGCAAGAAAAGGGGGATTTTTATGAATAAAAAATGTTTCTTTATGTCCAAGGAAGTGCCGAATCAGATCTTGAAGTTTTGAATGGCTGACACGCAACAACAACAATTAATCCCAAATTATTCAACAAAACGGCACAAGCAGAATTTAATAAAGAAGAATGATCAGCAAAAGAATAAAGAAAAGTCCTAAGAAGCCTTGAAATCCCAAAAGATTTCACAACTCTTTTCAAACGGCTCTAATCTCCCCTCCAGTGAAGAAAAATGGCAAGAAGAAGGCTGAAGATGGCTTCCACAATAAAAAAGATTGTTAAAACTACTTCTAAAGAAAACTCAAGAGAAAATTCTTGAAGAACTCAAAGAGAATTTTCACTCAAAGCAAATCTGAAATTTTCAATGTAATTGTAATATGTAATTCAATGTGTTTAAGGGTGGCTAGCCAAGCCATATATATAGGCCTCCTAACTACTTTCCTAGCCCTACTAAGAAAACTTAAAAAAACCCTAATTTTGACTTTTAAAGGGGAATTTCGTCCAAGGCCTTTAAATCGGCCTCTTGGACTAAATTTTTACATAGAAATTTATTCATAAAGTCTAAAAATTAAAATTAAGTATTAAAGAATTAAATTGGCCCACTTTGATAATTTGGCCTGATTTTCAGCTAAGTCTAATTTAAACTTCTGGATTGGGCTTGGGACATCTTATTGGGCCTTGTCTTCAAGAACTTGGGCTTGTAATCCGTTCTCTCCCGAAATTGGCTTGTTAATGCTCGTAACTAATATCCAATGCGCCTTAGTTGCAAGAATTGGTTTCTTGGATCAAGATTTCCAAGATTTGAAATCTTGATTTTCTTGATTCTTGAAATTGCTCAAAACAGCAAAATTGGACCAAGATTCGGTTTCTTGATTTTCTTGAAAATAAGAAAGTGAATCTTGATTTTCTTTTTCCTTCGTATACGCATCTAAGGCCTTTGTGACTCGTATCATTCCCCCCTTCCTCAAAAAGATTCGTCCTTGAATCTGAAAAATCAAATGGAGATAAGTCAACCACATTGAAAGTAGAACTTGTAGTCCAAACATAAGCATAACAAAACAAGTATAACGCATGCGAATGGACAGATTTAGATTACCATGGAAACAAGCTAATTTACTCGCCAATGCCTCATCAAATATTTGAAACAAAGATGGACATGTTTTAAGGCATTCAATCATCTCAAATTGTTTCCACAAACCATGAATAAATCGCGAGTAATAAATCAAATGGTAAACGTAATCATCACAAGTAGGTATTTGAAAAGGTTCACACGGTTCACAGAGTTGCACAATCATACCATGCAGTAATTGACGGTCTATAGATTCACTCACACAAGCATTATAAAAAATAAGAATATTTTTATCAACCATCAAAACAGATAGATCATCACTAAATAAAATAGGACAGTCAAGCACGTTTCGATCTAAGTGTTTTACAAAAATTAAATCATCAACACGATCTTTGTCACTATCTGAGGAGTACAAAAGTGTTTCAAAAGTTTCAAGCATCTTACCTTTATAAGCAGAAGAAGAAGGGTCGATTTTACCTTTTCCATTTAATACAAACCTTCGTTCATCAGGGGCATAGTGTAGTCGAAGCTCTGTTGTTGAGTTAACCTTTGTCAAATGGAACTCAAACTTCATGTAAAACCACCTAAATTGTTTAAGGCATGAATATAAATTGAAAACAAATTTGGCAAATTTCGTTACCTTATTGATACGAGTCTCAAAGGCCCAACCCAAGAACGTGATGGGCTCAAACTACCACAAGGCCCAGTAATGAGATCAAAGGCCCGACAAATGCGTTCCAAACTAAATGGGACCATTCAAGAATTTGTTAGCAAGGCCTTAGATGCGTACACAAAAGAATAAGAAAATCAAGATTCACTTTCTTGTTTTCAAGAAAATCAAGAAACCGAATCTTGGTCCAAGAAACCGAATCTTGCAGCCAAGGTGCATTGGATCTCCGTTACGAGCATCAACGACCTAAATTTGGTAGGAGATGGATCACAAGCCCAAAGTCTTGAAGGCGAGGCCCAATAAGCGAATTTCAGCCCAATCAAGAAATCCATACATATTTAGTTGAAAATCAGGCCAAAATGTCAAAGGGCCCAATTTGTAAACATTTTAATTGTTAATTTAATTTTTTAGGCTCTAGGAAAATTTCATGTTACAAATCGGCCCAAAACAGCCCATTTAAGTGGCCAGCTGAATTTCCCTATTATTTTTCTTAATTAGGTTTATTTTTTAAGTTCTCCTAATGAGATTAGAATTAGTAGAAGGCCTATATAAGAGATGGCCGGCCACCCTTTGTATTCATTACTTAATACATTAAAATTTCAGTTTTGTTAAAGTGTAGAATTTTCTTTGGGGATTTCTCCAAGAATTCTCTCTTGAGCTTTCTTTAGAAGTTGTTTTAACAATCTTGTGATTGTGGGAGCCATCTTCAACCTTCTTCTTGCCATTGATATTCTTTGGAGGGGAGATTAAAGCCGTTTGAAGGGATTTATGAAATCTTTCGGGATTTCAAGGATCTTTAGGACTTATCTTTTATTTCTTGCTGTTTCGATTTCTTTATTTATTTTCTCTTGTGTCAATTCTTTATCTCATTTGTTTGCTGTTATTCTTGTGTTTTTCAAGCCATATTCCAACTCCAAGAATCAATTAATTCTTCCTTCGTTGGCAGTAAGGAGTCGTCCTCAAAATCCCCAAATTCTAGGGTTTGCCCAATTGGGTTATAATCTGTTTGGGAGTCAATCGGTTGCTGGAATTTGGGAAATCATCTTGGGTTTTCAATTAGACCAAATCGCATCCTTTATTCACTTCTTGAATCGTTCAATTCCATTGTTTTCTTTCTTTGTTTCTTGTTGCTCCTTTAATTGAATTTGGGAATTTAAATTCAAATCTGATTCGGTTCAATCTTAATCTTTGTTTTTTTTTCAGATCTGTTCATCTAGGACCTTTTGTAGGAGTTTCTTGAGACTTGGCAACTCGATCTTGGTCCGCGCGCAACCCTCTATCACTTATTCACCAAAACAGATTTGCACAAATTCGCGAATTTTACACAAGGTAAATCAAGAGAATAACAACTCAAGCTTCCTTTCGTAATGACTTTATCAACTTCAATCGAAGAATAACGATTAATCGGATCAAAATGAGGGGATCTTTTAAGAATTAAGTCATCAAAAGTGATACGGGGGTTGCGCGCAGACCAAGATCGAGTTGCCAAGTCACGGGAAACTCCTATGAAAACCCTAAACAATTAGATCTGAAACGAAATAGAAAATTAAAAGATTAGAACTTTGAATTTCCAGATCTGAAATAAAATCCCCAAATCAGCAAAGAATCAAATTGAGAATAGAAATAAGTGTTAATAAGGGTTCTTGAAACCCTAAAGGAGATAGCGATTCTGCCCAATTGAAAACCAAGATAGTTTTCCCCAAATTTCGGCAATCTAATTTCACCCAAAAAGAGTAAGGATGAATCGGCAAGAACCCTAGAAATTGGGGATTTTTGGCTGATTCTTTAAGATAGAAAAAAGGCTGGAAACACAATAAGAACAACAAATAAATTAGATAAAGATTCGGCACAAGTAGAAATAAAGAAAGAATTGACAGCAAGAAATTAAAAGATAAGTCCTGAGAAGCCTTGAAATCCCGAAAGATCTCACAACTCCCTTCAAACGGCTCTAATCTCCCCTCCAAAGAATATCAATGGCAAGAAGAAGGCTGAAGATGGCTCCCACAATCAAAAGATTGTTAAAACAACTTCTAAAGAAAACCCAAGAGAGAATTCTTGGAGAAAAACTCAAAGAGAATTTTGCACTTAAACAAATCTGAAATTTTTGATATAATTGAGAAGTGAATAACAGGGTGGCCGGCCAAGCCTTTATATAGGCCTCTCAAGTGTTTTCCTAATCTAATTAGAAAACTAAAATAAAAAAAACTCCTAATTATTTTAATATGGAAATTCGGCCAAGGGTCTTTATTTGGGACTTTTGAACTGAATATTTACATAAAAATTTAAACTAAGTAAAAAAATAAATAAATAAATAAAAATAAAACTTTACAACTTGGGCCACTTTGACACTTTGGCCTGATTTTCGACAAAGTATGGGTGGATTTCTTGATTGGGCTTGGAATCTTTTTATTGGGCCTTGCCTTCAAGAATTTGGGCTTGTGATCCATCTCCTATCGAAATTGAATCGTTGATGCTCGTAACGGAGATCCAATGCGCTTTGGCTGCAAGATTTGGTTTCTTAGACCAAGATTCCCAAGATTTGAAATCTTGATTTTCCCGTTCTTTCGTGTACGCATCTAAGGCCTTGCTAACAAACTCCTGGATGGTCCCATTTAGTTTGGAACGTATTTGTCGGGCCTTTGATCTCGTATCATTCCCCCCTTCCTCAAAAAGATTCGACCTCGAATCTGAAAAATCAAATGGGGACAAGTCAGCCACATTAAAAGTAGAACTTACATTGTACTCACCAGGTAGATCAATTTTATAGGCATTATCGTTGATCCTCTAGAGTACTTGGAAAGGCCCATCACCCCTTGGGTCCAACTTGGTCTTTCTTTTTGCAGGAAATCGTTCTTTCCTCATATGGACCCAAACCCAATCTCCGGGTTCTAGGACAACCCATTTGCGCCCCTTGTTTGCTTTGTTGGTGTTGGCATCATTTGTTTTGGCTATTCGTTGCCTAGCCTTCTCATGTAAGAATTTCACTAACTCAGCTTTCTGTTCGCCATATAAATTAACAATGTGTTTAAGTGGTAATGGCGTAAGATCAAGTACTGTTAGTGGGTTAAAACCATAAACAAGTTCAAATGGAGAATAACCAGTTGTAGAATGAATAGATCTATTATATGCAAATTCAACAAACGGTAGGCATTCTTTCCAGTTTCTAATGTTCTTTCCCACAATAGATCGTAATAAAGTCCCTAAGATCCGATTAACTACTTCGATTTGGCCATCAGTTTGGGGGTGACATGTAGTGGAATAAAGTAATTTAGTACCAAGCTTACCCCACAATACCTTCCAAAAGTGGCTAAGGAATTTGACATCTCTGTCAGAAATAATTGTTTTAGGGATGCCATGAAGTCTTACCACCTCTTTAAAGAATAAGTCTGCCACATGTGTAGCATCATCTGTTTTGTGACAAGAAATAAAATGTGCCATCTTTGAAAACCTGTCAACAACAACAAATATACTATCTCTTCCTTTCTTATTTCGAGGAAAACCTAGAATAAAATCCATGGATCAATCTACCCAAGGTGAAGTAGGAATCGGTAAAGAAGTGTAAAGGCCATGGGGCATTACCTTAGATTTTTCTTGTTTGCATGTAATGCACTTGGAACATACCTTTTCGACATTCTTTTTCATATGTGGCCAATGGAAGTGTTCTTGCAAGATGTCTAGTGTTTTGGCCTCTCCAAAATGTCCTATCAAACCCCCACTATGGGCCTCATGAATCAATAAGTCTCTCATGGAACACTTTGGTATGCATAACCTGTTTATACGAAAAAGAAAGCCATCTACAAGATAAAATTTTTCAAAAGTAGTATGTCCACAATTCTTATAGATATGGCCGAAATCAGCATCATCATCATATAGCTCCTTAATATGTTCAAACCCTAAGACTTTAGCATTCAATGTAGTTATTAAAGTATATCGTCTAGACAAAGCATCTGCAACTACATTATCTTTACCTGTTTTATATTGTATCATATAAGGGAATGTTTCAATGAATTCTACCCATTGGGCATGTCTTTTACTCAACTTACCTTGTCCCTTTAACCATTTAAGGGATTCATGATCTGTGTGTATGACAAACTCATTAGGCAGCAAATAATGTTGCCATACTTGAAGTGCACGAACCAATGCCAAGAGTTCTTTGTCATAAGTTGAGTAGTTTAACTGTGCACCATTCAATTTCTCACTAAAATAAGCAATAGGTTGCTTATCTTGCATTAAAATGGCACCAATTCCAATTCCTGAAACATCACACTCAAGCTCAAAAGTATTAGAAAAATCAGGTAATTTGAGAAGAAGAGCAGAACATAACTTATCTTTTAGGGTCTGAAAAGCCTTTTCTTGGGTTTCACACCATTTGAAACCCACTGATTTCTTTATAACCTCTGTCAATGGGGCAGCAATAGTAGAGAAATCTTTCACAAATCGTCTATAAAAACTAGCTAAACCATGGAAAGATCTCACCTCAGTTACCGATTTAGGAGTCAGCCACTCCTTAATTGCCTTAACTTTGTCCTCGTCGACATGAATACCTTGAGCACTAACTATGAAACCTAAGAATATTAGTTTATCACAACAGAATGTGCATTTATCAAGGTTGGCAATAATTTTTCAGCTCGTAGAATATCCAAAACGGTTTTAACATGGAAAACATGATCATCTAATGTCTTGGAGTAAATTAAGATATCATCAAAATAAACCACTACAAATTTACCGAAGTGAAGCCTTAAAACATGATTCATTAATCTCATAAATGCTCAAGTCACCTCTCAATTGAGCTGATTTTTCTCAATTAACACTTTATTCTATCATTTTAAACTACTTTATAACCTTTTGAAATCAGAATTTTAGCACTAGACTTTAATTCCAAACTTTTTCGCAGTTAGGTCCTACAAATCAATTTCTATTGAAATTACCTAGTAAAATCATCTCATAAACAAATTAAAGCTTCAATTTCATGCTATTTCATCATAAACTTATAGCACTCAACCATAGTGACTTTCAATTTCATCCATGAAATCAAAAACTAATTAATTTAGTAATAGGACCTAGTTGTAAAAGTCTTAGAAACACAAAAATTACAACAAAAAAAGCAAGGATTAACTCACTTGGTGCAAAAATTATGAAGTACCAGCTTGAATAAACCCTTAGAAAATTTTTGGTTGATGATAATGAAGAAAATATGAAGAGAATTCTAGATATTCCAATTTTGTCTCATTTTTATGTTAGTAAAATTTGTTATTTTCCCATTTTACCCTTATTTCACTAATTCTCCTGATTTTTCTCAGCTTATGCCGCCCAAAATATCTCCTTTTGGCTTATTTACAATTTATGTTCGTCCTCATTTAACAATTGAGCTATTTAATCCTTCTAGTAACTTTTACACCTTTTTCAATTTAGTCATTTTCACTTAATTGACTACCCAAACATTAAAATTTTCTAACGAAATTTTAATACCCTATTACTAACATTTCATAAATATTTATAAAAATATTTTTGACTCGGTTTTGTGATATCGATGTCTCAATACCTTGTTTTTACCCAATTTCTTCAATAATGTTTTTTTTCTAGCTAATCACTAAATTGGTAAAATTCTTCTATCTATATTTTCATACGATTTTCTTATCATATTCAATATTCATGCAAAAATATTAAAATAAATTTATATTTAAATCGGATTTTTGGCTACGAAACCACTGTTCTGATAACCTTGAATTTAGGCCATTACAACTCTCCCCCTTTAAGGATTTTCGTCCTCGAAAATCTTACCAGTAAAGAGGTTCGGGTATTGTTTCCTCATTGCCTCCTCCGGTTCCCATGTCGATTCCTCAATCTCGTGCTTTTTCCATAATACTTTCACCAAATTTATCTTTTTATTTCTAAGCTCCTTTATTTCCCATGCTAATATCTTGACCGGTTCTTCATTGTAAGTCATATTTGGCTGAATCTCCACTTCTGATGGAGAAATAACATGTGAAGGATCTGATCAATACCGTTGTAGCATAGACACATGAAAAACATTATGAATTCTATCGAGTTCCAGTGGTAATGCCAATCGATAAGCCACCGATCCAATTCTTTCTATGATTTCATATGGCCCGATGAATCTTGGACTCAATTTATCCTTTCGACCGAACCGAAGAACTTTCTTCCAAGGAGTGACTTTTAGAAATACCTTATCACCCACCTGAAATTCAATCTCTTTTCGTTTAAGATCGGCATATGACTTCTAAAGATCGAAAGCTGCTTTTAGACTATCCTAAATCACTTTTACTTTTCTTCTGTTTCCCCGATCAAATCAACCCTATGTATCTTCTTTTCACTGAGCTCTGTCCAATATAACGGTGTTTTACATTTTCTACCATACAAAGCTTCATACGGAGCCATTTTAATACTGGATTGATAACTGTTATTGTAAGCAAATTCAATCAAAGGTAGATACTTCTCCCAATTACCTTCAAACTCTAATAAACAACATCGGAGCATATCTTCCAATACTTGAATTACACGCTCAGATTGGCCATCTGTCTGAGGATGAAATGCAGTGCTGAAATACAATTGAGTACCCAAGGCTTCTTGCAATTTGTCCCAGAAACAAGACGTAAATCTAGGATCTCTATCAGAGATAATGGAGATTGGCACTCCATGTAGCCTGACAATCTCAGATATATACAGTTCAACCAATTTATCTAGAGAATAATCCATACGTACCGGGATAAAATGTGTTGATTTTGTTAATCGATCAACGATCACCCAAATGGCATCTTTCTTCTTTGGTGACAATGGTAATCCCGACACAAAATCCATAGTAATTCTTTCGCATTTCCATTTCGGTATAGTGATTGGCTAAAGTAACCCCGAAAGTATCTAATGTTCAGCTTTAACCTGTTGACATATCAGACATCTTGATACAAACTCAGAAATATCACTTTTCATACCTGGCCACCAGTACATCTTATTCAAATCATTATACATTTTATTACCTCCCGGATGTACGGACATAATACCACTGTGTGCCTCGTAGAAAATCTTCTGTACAAGCTTTAACTTCTTCTGTACACATATTCTGCCTCTAAATAATAAACAATCATTAGTTCCAATCTGAAATTCTGAATCATTACCTGACTCACATTGTACCCGTTTAGCCTGTAGCTTCTCATCATTTTTTTGAGCTTCATATATTTGTTGTAGAAATGTCAGTTTAACTCTAAACTCAGCTACGACTGAACCATCATTAACCAAAGATAATTGGGTATTCATATCTCGCAAAGCAAACAGAGATTTTCGACTTAAAGCATCAACAACAACATTTGCCTTACCCGGATGGTAATCAATAACCAAATCATAGTCCTTTATCAATTCAAGCCACTTGCGCTGTCTTAAATTCAAATCTTTCTGTGTCATCAGATATTTCAGACTTTTATGATCAGTATAAATAGGACATTTCTCACCATACAAGTAATGCTGCCATATTTTTAATGCAAACACAATAGCAACTAATTCAAGATCATGCACCGGGTAATTTCTTTCATGTGGCTTAAGTTGTCTCAAAGCATAGGCTATAACTTTACCTTCTTACATCAAGACACAACCTAAACCATTTAATGATGCATCACTATAAATAATAAATTCTTTACCAGGTTCAGGCTGTACCAACACAGGTGCTTTCGTTAACAAATCTTTCAATCGATCGAAACTCTGTTGGCATTCATCAATCCACTCGAATTTAACATCTTTCTGTAATAAACGGGTCATCGAAAAAGCTATCATACAAAACCCCTGTACAAATCTCCGATAATAACCAGCTAAACCCAAGAAACTTCTAACTTCAGATAATTTTTCAGTGGACTCCAATTAATAATACCTGATATTTTACTCGGATCTACCCTGATGCCTTCTGCGGATACAATATGCCCGAGAAAACCCACTTCTCGAAGCTAAAATTCACATTTACTGAATTTAGCATATAGCTGCTTCTCTTGCAGAATTTGCAACACAATTCTCAAATGTTTTGCATTCTCATTTTCATCTCGGGAATAGACCAAGATATCGTTAATAAAAACTACCACGAACCTGTCTAAGTACGGTCTGAATATTCGATTCATCAGGTCCATAAATACTGTAGGTGCACTAATCAGCCCAAACGGCATAACCAAAAACTCATAATGCCCATACCTGGTTCTGAAAGCTGTCTTTGGCACATCTGGCTCTTTTACCCGTAGCTGATAATAACCCGATCGGAGATTAATCTTTGAAAATACAGTGGCACCTTTCAACTGGTCAAACAGATCACCAATCTGAGGCAATGAGTACTTATTCTTTATAGTGACTTTGTTGAGCTGTCAATAATCAATACATAATCTTAAGGACCCGTCCTTCTTTTTCACAAAGAGAACCGGAGCACCCCAAGGTGAATGACTTGGTCGGACAAAACCCCTATCAACAAGTTCTTGCAATTGTGTCTTTAACTCCTTTAATTCTATAGGAGCCATACGATACGGAGCTATAGAGATTGGAGTAGTTCCCAGAATCAGATCTATAGAAAATTCCACTTCTCTTTCTGGTGGCAACCTCGGTAATTCCTCAGAAATAACATTATGCATGAGGCCTGCCTGCAGTATCTTTTGTAGCTCCTCGGCTAACACTGACATTACCAGATGGTCGAGGTGGTCTACCCCTCAAAATTGGATTACTCGACTTCGATGTCTGTTCAGCTTCTTTTTCACCCCTTTTTGGACAATCTCTAAGGAAGTGATCAAAGGAACCACATCGGTAACAAGCCTCGCTCTTTAACCGGCATTCACCAAAATGAGTTTTATTACAGTACTGGCATCTCGGCGTAGGGGTACCAACACTGCCAACACTGGTCGATGGAGTGGAAGGTCTTGGATTAGTGCGTTGAAAACCTCGCTTTCTACCTAAATACCCAGTAGTTGAGGTAGAGCGATCCTGGAATTTCTTCAATTTCTTTGAGGCAGAAAACTGAGATTTTTCCATCGATCTTTTACTAAGAATTCGAGCTTCCCTCTCAGCCTGTTTCTTTTCTTTGCTCAATTCTTCTACTTTATAAGCTCGCTCTGCCAATGTAGAAAACTCTCGAATTTTAAGAATTTCGATCAGTAGCTTAATTTCATCATTCAACCCTTCTTCGAATCGTTTGCACATTTCGGCTTCTGATTGTACCCATTCCCGAGCATATTTACTCAATCGGACAAATTCTCTTTCATACTCAGATACTGATCTGTTACCCTGTTTCAGCTCAAGAAATTCTTTTCTCTTCCGATCGAGAAACCTCTGACTGATATATTTCTTTCTGAACTCGGTCTGAAAGAATTCCCATGTAATTTCTTCTTTCGGAATAACTGAAGCTTTAGTATTCCACCAATGGTAAGCTATATATTTTAGCAATGATACTGCACATTTCAGACACTCTTCTGGTGTGCAAGATAATTCCTCCAAAACCCAAGTAGTATTTTCTAACCAAAACTTAACCCGTTCGGGATCATCATCAACTGCAGCTCTGAATTCTTCTGCCCCATATTTTCTGATTTTATCAACCAGAGCTTTCCCTTTTATGATAGATTCAATACCTGCACCTTGTGGAATCTCAAGAACTGGTGGAGGAGGAGGAGCTTGAGTTTGTTGCACTGCAGGGTTAGTTCTTATATACTGAGTAAACCATTCATTCATCATTTGATAGAAGGCCATTTTAGCCTCTTCATTTTGGTCCTTTATCTCGAACCTTGTATTATTAGTAGCTTCAACTTCTCTTTGTTCTGGAGCCGGAGCATGACTACCGGCTTTCTCGGATCGAGCTCGGTTAGCAGACATTTACTATAAGAAAATCACATTTCAAATAGTCAAGAGATATCACACTATTAATAATAATTTAAATGGCATGTATAGGTAATCCCGTATTTGCTATGTTGGTCTGAGAACCGGCTAAATCGTAGCTCTGATACCAACAAATGTAATACCCCCTACTCGTATTCGTCGCCTGAATAAGATATGAGGCATTACCAGATTTTACCGAATTAATTTTCCATTATTACGAGTTAAATACTATTCATTTATTGAAACATGTCATGACGTCCCTTGGATGGACCTCTGAAGCCCAAAACATACATCGGGACTAAACCGAGACTATATCGAAATCATAAGAATTTTTTTTTAAAACTCAATATAACTCCTTTATAAATTTCTAACCTTGCCTGCAATTTTAAACCGAGACTAATCCAAACCAACCAATCCATTTCAACAGATTTTCAAGATAGATTCAAACATATTTATAAGATAACCTCATCACATACCAAAACCAAGATTTGTTAGCCATACGTACGGCTAACCTTACATTCATTTCACATTAACATTTACTTATTAGCTTATACATGCCATTTATTTTCAAAATAAAGTTTATTCATATACCAAAATATTGAGGTTGATAGTGTGATGCATCTTCGACCAAATCCGACCTCCGAGCTCTTAACACTACAAAACAGGGGAAAAAGAAACAAGGTAAGCACTTTGTGCTTAGTAAGTTCATGTAACAAGAATTATACTTACCTAATATTTTCAATACAATGCAATAAACATTCACACATCTATTCAATGCATTATTCCCTAAACATGCATAGACTCAACATTCAAGTTAGTTCAATAATTTCCCTGTATCAATAATATATATACCATGATTGATGTGCTCATCAATTCCATGATTTTCATTCCCTTGTTATTTTTCCATATTTATCCTGTTGAATATCTTAGAATTTCGATGGATTTTCAAAGGTACACTTTAGTGTACAATTCTGGGCCCGTCAATTCATATTCATGAGAGCACATTTCCATTTCAGAGAGCACACTCCTGCGAACCTCATCCTTACAGCAGGATTACCAGCCCAGGCTAAATCCCCTGTAATATAAGCTCATAGAGTATTTTCGGGATTACTAGTCCAGGCTAAATCCCCTACAATGACAATTACTCTAATGAGCTTGGATCTGAATTACCAGTCCAGGCTAAATTCAAACCCTAATTCGGTTTACCCGTCCATGCTAAATTCATTTTCCACATATTCTTCAGAAGGACAATATTAGGATAGGATCACCTGTCCGGGCTAGATCCTTTTTACCGTCAATTTCTTTTTAGAGATCCATCAAATTTTCCTTCCATTCAACAGGGATTTCCTCCCCCTTTTATCAAATATATCAATGTTTCATCAATTTTCATATAATTGACATTCAAATCATATTCACATCAATAACAAACATTTCAAGCATTTAAGAATATAATTCAACTTACAAGAACTTACCTCGATACTTGTTCGTAAACAAAAATCTACTAATCCCGAACTTTTTCTTTTACTCAATCTAGCTTTGTATTTGAATTTTCTGGATCTAAATAAATAAATTTAATCATTAATCTAATGCATTTCATGTTCATATGTAACATTATCTATAATTCCATTATTATTTATAGTGCATTCACATCTGTCTTATTGAGTCATAGTCAGTAAATTATTTATATCTTGAGCTACGAAACTCCAACTTAAGATCCAATAATTTTCCCCAAAACTAGATTCACATATCTTCTTACCATAAAATTTGTAGAATTTTTAGTTCAGCCAATAAGTACAGTTTATTCTTTAAAATTTTCCCTATTTCACTGTTTGACAGTTCAGACCCCTCACTAAAAATTAATTATCTCATTATACAGAATTCAGATGATGTTCTCGTTTGTTTCTTTTGAAAATAGACTCATTAAAGATTTTAAACACATAATTTAAGCCCTTAATTATTTTTATCCAATTTTTTATGATTTTTCAAAATCAGAACAGGGGAACCCGAATTCATTCTGACCTTGTCTCACAAAATCTATTATATCTCATGATTTACAACTCCATTGCTTACACCGTTTGGTTTATAAGAAACTAGACTCAATAAGATTTAATTTCATATTTTATTCATCCTCTAATTTGATCTCTAAAATTTTTGGTGATTTTTCAAAATTAGAGTACCGCTGCTGTCCAAAATTGTTTTAGTGCATGATGTTAATTACCATTTTTCCCCTAAGCTTTCAATAAATGATAATTTCATCCCTGCTCAAGTAACCTATCAATTGAGCTGATTTTTCTCAATTAACACTTTATTCTATGACTTTAAACTACTTTATAACCTTTGGAAATCAGAATTTTAGCACTAGACTTTAATTCCAAACTTTTTCACAATTAGGTCCTACAAATCAATTTCTATTGAAATTACCTAATAAAGTCATCTCATAAACAAATTAAAGGTTCAATTTCATGTTATTTCATCATAAACTTACAGAACTCAACCATAGTGATTTTCAATTTCATCCATGAAATCAAAAACTAATGAATTTAGTAACAGGACCTAGTTGTAAAAGTCTTATAAACACAAAAATTACAAGAAAAAGGCAAGGATTAACTCACTTGGTGCAAAAATTATGAAGTACCAGCTTGAATAAACCCCTAGGACATTTTTGGTTGATGATAATGAAGAAAATATGAAGAGAATTCTAGATATTCCAATTTGCTCTCATTTTATGTTAGTAAAATTTGTTATTTTCCCATTTTACCCTTACTTCACTAATTCTCCTGATTTTTATCAGCTTATGTCGCCCAAAATATCTCCTTTTGGCTTATTTACAATTTATGTCCCTCCTCATTTAATAATTGAGCTATTTAATTCTTCTAGTAACTTTTACACCTTTTTCAATTTAGTCCTTTTCACTTAATTGACTACCCAAACATTAAAATTTTCTAACGAAATTTTAAAACCATATTACTAACATTTCATAAATATTTATAAAAATATTTTTGACTCAGTTTTACGAGATCGATGTCTCAATACCTTTTTTTTACCCAATTTCTTCAATTATTTCTTTTTCTAACTAACCACTAAATCAGTAAAATTCTTCTATCTATATTTTCATACGATTTTCCTATTATATCAGTATTCAGGAAAATATATTAAAATAAATTTATCTTTAAATCAAATTTGTGGCTATGAAATCACTGTTCCGATAACCTTGAATTTAGGTCATTACAGTACCGAAGTACGAACAGGGGCATGTATGTGCAATCATTCAATAATTAAATATAGACATTTAATTAGAGAAATATAATGTAAAAATACAAGTAGAAATTCATTTACATATTGAAACACTATGAACTTACCTACTATTCAATTCTGAACAACACGCAGGGGCTAGTCTGCTATTTTCCCTTTTCCTCGGTCATTGTCTTTTTTATCCAAGTTTTGATCTATATAATAATTAAATACAATAAATTAATTTCATACATATTTCACATTCCATTCAATTCATATGACCCTTAAATTTTTATTAATTACACATTTTCCCTAAAATTTTATAAGTTTTGCAATTTAGTTCTCTAACTCGATATTCATCAAATTAGACCATTTTCTAAGAACCAAATTACAACTGAATATTCTAGGCTCTTTAAAAATCCTTATTATACATTAAATTCACTACCAAACCTAAAATTTTAACATTTAAATAATTTAATCCTTAAATCAAATTCTAACAAAAAGCACTTTACAAAACAACCAAATATCCCAATCAAAGCTTCAAACACATAGTTATCATAAAAAACATTCAAGATTCATCAGTGGAAACTTCAAAAATTTTTAATAGATTCAAAAATGAAGGTACGGGTTAGCTGGACCTAGTTGCAATGATCTCAAAAACATAAAAATTACAAGAAACAAAATTAAAACAAGCTTACATGCAAAGAAATTGTGCTAGTTGAACCCAAAGCTCCTCAACAATGTTGTTTTCTCTTAATTTCAGTGAAACAATGTACTAAGGAAGATGATAGTATTATTTTTATCATTTTTCTTGAGTTACATTTATTAATTTACCTTTTTGTCCCTTAATAAAACTTTATTTAAGCTAATTACTACCCATTACCGTCCATTACATATATAGTGATGGTTTAATTACCATATAAGTCCTTCCTCATATAACTTAAACCATTAAATCACCCAAATGCAATAATTAACGCATTTTTTTACCTTTTTCTATTTGGTCCTTTTTCTTTAATTAGCTAACTAAACATTAAAATTTCCTGTTGGAATGCCGACACCCTTACGGCGCAGCGGAAAAATAAAACATTCGGTGATCCTAATGATGGATCCATGTGTGAGGAACGCATCGGGGTGAAATAAAGGTTTCGAAATTACCGAATCTTTATTCTGAGTAGACAGCAACGTCTCAGCAACGAGTAATCTAATCTACTATCAAACTAAGCCGCAATCTATCGTGACTTTGGCCTTTACGTAATCCACCCAGTTGACAATGAACGGAAGGAATCCCTAAAACTGTTTTAGAAAAGACTTTGCTTTGACAGCTGCTAGACCCCCAGCAAAGAAAAAAGGGGATTTTTTATATCTATCTTTAGGGTTTCTAGAAATTAAATAAATATAACAATGTTTTAAACCGAAAATTAATTACATTAATTATAATAATGATTTCGATAAACTATATATTTATTTGAATTTATATACTAACCAAATTCATGTTCTCATTATGCGTACAACAACCTTGTACATAATGTGTTCGATATTTGATTACCCAATTAAATTAATTCTATAATTAATTTAATTCAAGCGACAACCAAACACAATACCAACTATGTTTTATTCCGTTCATTTCAACTATAGGGTGTGACCCTGTAGGTTCTTGTAACGTTAGCAATAATACTACAACAATTCCAATCTTACAAACAATGAGTGGCACCTAGCAATGCATCATTGCTACCTAAGTCACAAGAAATCATGATTCGACATAACCTTTTTATGATTAACCTTTCATGCAATAATCCTTAAGTCTTTTATCTCTGGATTGGACACAAGTCATGGAATAGTCACACTTGCATAGTCCATTCCATGTTCCTTGATATCTTAAGCAGACTATGATATACAAATAAGTATGACATCTCATATCAGCTTATTTGAGTATGGCCATGCATTTCTAGTCTCTCTCAATCAAGTGGCCTAAGATATTATTCCCATTATGTAGGAGGGACTTATCATATATTGATCAACCATATCCCTCTACATAGATCATGGTATATCCAACATCAGCCTTTATAGAATAACCAGTTATGGTGTACATTTGACTGTATCAAAATATACAACTCACGATGTTGGGATTATGATGATCTCAAGTCTGAGGATCATATACATATTAATCACTATGAGTAATATTGTGACAATTACATAATAATCCAAGAAACATACTCATAACGGTTCAGTCCAATATGTTGTTCTCTAACACACATATTCATGCATCAATTTTGACATTCCATATCAGTGACAACTCTTTATCATCAATCAACTACATGTTAGTCTTAATGCATTATTGTTGTCCTATCCAACAATAATACTTGACTAAGGACCTTTTAAGAATAATCATATTATTCTCAGGACATTATTATAAAACAGTTTATTTATACACACAGAAAAGAAACTGAAATAATAATGGTAATGCCTTATATTAATAAACATGATAAATCAAGTATGTTATTACAACCATTTCATGATTGATCTTTGGGCATACTCTAACATTTTTTACCTTTTTCTATTTACTCCTTTTTCTTTAATTAGCTAACTAAACATTAAAATTTCTTGAATAAACTTTAATAGGATCTTAATGACTCTATAAGGATTCTATAAATAATATTAACGAGTCGACACGATAAAAATTTAGGGTCCCAAAATCACTATTCCGTCACCACAGTCTCTTAACGTCGAAACCTAAAACAAAAACACAACATAAATGAGTTCAAGAGAACTTAGTAAGCTTTAACACAGAATTACCTTGGTGGATACTTTGTATTTTCATAGGAACTCCTATACGCCAACCACTCTTCTGAACCATTTAATTCGAGCGGATACTGCTACAGATCTGGCATACAGTTACCTGCCAACTATCATACTTTTATCATACCCATATCTTCCTTATCTATATAACTGAATATCCTTCCAAACATTTCACAAATCTCTTTGTCACGTATGTGCTTCTCTACAGAACATGCCCACAGAGCCCACCTCAACTAACCCTAGCTTAACACATACACTTATCTCAAATAGTTGTTCACAGACATTCATCACGGTCAGATATATATACGTTTGGCGAATACTTTTGCAGAAGTATATACTATCAAACTCACACTCAAAACATATCTTGGTTCAATACTACACAAACCCATACTAATAATGTGCTACATAGATCATTCAGATGACTTCCACACCATTTTACTCTAGGACCCCAAACTCTAAAATAATCAATAATCAGTTTTCATATGGTTCTAGATGAAATCATTATACAACCTAGACGAAACAGATTCCGAATAACTTTGCTTCAACCATTTCATAACACAAACGAACCACATTGTCTAGTTCTTAAGTCACATAGAACTACGAATGTATCTATGTCCAACATTATCAGATCATCATGATGTATACCTTTATCAACATATAGATGCATAGTTCTTTTAAAATTTATTCAATTACTTTACAAACCTTACTCAACCCTTAACCCTTAGCATATAAATACCTTATCATAGACATTATCTTAGAATCAATAGAATTCACCCATAATTTACCATAAAGAAAAATATACAAATCTTACTAGACAAATATGACAGAATAAGCCACAAGAGCTACAAAACTACTCCCTAAGGCTTCATGTGGAATACGATTCAAAAGCATCATATAGAGTTACATGTTTATTGTTCCAACAAACTTTCACATAAATCCATGTATTGTGATCAGCCAATTCGATTTACATATTCTGAAGGCTACACCATGAAAATTCAAACAAACATATCATGCCATGGCTCTTAACCACATGGTCTTACATACATTCATGTATCCTTTTTTACCAATCTGGTCTTCATCTTACTAGAGGCTTTACCATGAAAGTTTCCAAATCATACCAAGTTGCCATGAGCCTCTACCTCATGGTCTTACTCTCGATTTCAATTTGTGATAAGTTAATCTGGTTAGCAATATAACTGCCCTACCAAAAGCTTCACAATTGAACGTTAGCTCAACATTTACTTACCTAGATAATTACCTTCTTACAAACTCATACACCTCCTCTACCAAACTTTTACCTGTATGCTTATCAAACATTATTCCTTTAACAGAAATTTAGGCATATTATTACAAAACATCTATCATCTTTACTATACTTATACGCTTACCATTTTCCATAGACATCATTATCCCAACTATGAATGTGTATATAAATATACTTCTTATTTGAACAGTTCACATAAAAAAGTCAAGGTAGAGACTAAACTGCACTCACCCATAGTAATTTGAAGCTCTAGACCCAATCATCCGTCATGAACCAACAATAACCTTTATTTACAGAACATAGAAACACCATTAAAAACTTATTCGTATACAACTTACCATCATCTCAAGCACTTACAACCCCCATAAAAAACCTTATACTAACATCTTATAGTTCATACACTCCTTATAGACTTACTCTTTCAAAATTTCACATGCAGAGTTGTAATACTTACCCAAAGGTGGAAAAACCACGAGTTAAATAAATAATCTAAGTTTCCAGTACAAGGAAGAAGAAATGAAATCAGTTCTAGAAAAGAATTAGAGAGTAACATTTAGAATCCGTAAGAAAACTCCTCTAAGAACCCTTATTTCATATATATAATCCAATATCCCTTACACACATTTAACAAGTGCCACTTAAATTCAAAACTTGTCTCTCTTATTGGCTTACAAACTGATCTGTCATAATTCAGTGTAGCAGATTCAACTAATTATCAAATTACGTTTACTTAAATTTTTCATAAGTTAATAAAATGTGCAAATTAAGTCTTTTATTGACCTTAAGGGTTGAATGAGGCCTAAAGGTAAGCTAACACAGTTAGTGAGTGTCGCAACAAATAGAGCAGACTAGAGAAATCTCAATACTGCCTTCATAGTCGTAACATAGCTTGAGGGTATTGCGATATACCGCTGAATATATCCCAAGAGGAGTACACTGACTACCATGTCATGACACAGGTCCTGGTGTGTCGCGACATGAGCGGAAATTAAATACAAAACATGGGTGTTTTGGTCTGCACAATCAAATTTAAAGCTCAAGAATGTCAGCTAACCTAGAGTTAAGAATGATGGCCACTTAGAATCTATAAATAGTGTAACGCCCTAAATTTTAGGCTTAGAAGAAATAGGTTTTGAACAAGTGAACAGTTAGGAGACTGCACATAAATATTTAGTTGTGCAAGGAAGTGACACAAATTGCTTGTTTGCTTCAATGGTTAAGCAATTTGGGTGTGTTTGGGAGTGTTTAAGAAGCCTAGGTT
Organism: Gossypium hirsutum; assembly: GCF_007990345.1. Taxonomy (NCBI): domain Eukaryota; kingdom Viridiplantae; phylum Streptophyta; class Magnoliopsida; order Malvales; family Malvaceae; genus Gossypium; species Gossypium hirsutum. The sequence goes on along the minus strand of NC_053439.1, from coordinate 21,899,369 downwards.
CAGGTCTTGGCTATTGCAGGATTTTTAGTTTTGCTCTTAAATGAATCTGGACAGTAGGATATAGGCCTTATAAGTAATAGTGTTTGTTTTATATCACAAAAAGAGCTTGTGATCAAGTGGCAATGTGGCTTGTTGTGTAACTGTAAGGTTTAAGGTTCAAGTCCTGGGGTGTGCAATGAAGTATTTATTTTGCTGCTTGAGCTGGGTAGGTGGTGGAGTTGGACTGAAACATAGCTAAGGGGGAGTTTGAATGGAGTTTGAACTAGTCACAGAGAGAATTGAGGAGGAATATTTGGAGAGATTTGAGGAGAGAATATTGGGATTTGGGGAGGTTGTTGATGTGGAGAGCTATATCATCTCCTTTGTTCCTTGTTCTGAATGGGGGAGATCGATGAGGCTTTCAAGGTATTCGTCACTTTCTCCAACCTGTATTGCTTCCATTCCTAACTGGTGGTGTCGAGGCTGATTGGCACATTGCCTGGAAACCAAAGGGTGTGATGATCATTGATTTGTGGAATAAGAGTGTTCGGATCGAAGGGAATCTGCGAATCGCATCAGGTGTGTAAACTCCCCACTGTAACTGTAGAACGACAACAGCCGAAAAGCTGAAATACGACGTTTAAGACCACTCGAGCGTGTGATCGCTCGTGTGGTAAGCCAAACCCACGAATCATGGGAGATAGACTGTGAAGGCCTTGATGAGCATTTTCATGGGCTTAAGCCATAATGGGCCACGCTAGGCCGTGTGGGCTCAATGGGCTTGTGGGCCCCACATGGATGAAACCCACTATTTGTGGCAAATACTTGACTGGGCAATGTAGATCTCATAGCCATGGAGAAATCTGGGCTGAACAGGCCACACGAATGTGTAGGCCCACTTGGGTCGAGTAATGGGCCTTAGGCCCATTTACACTGTTGTGACCAATTAGGTTACCTGAGTCGCTCGAGGCGACTGCAGACCTTTCGAGAGGTCGATATCTGGACTAAAATACCCTCAAAAGGTAAAATGACTGAAATGCCCCTATAGGGTAAAATGACCGAAATATCCCCGTAGGGTAGAATACCGAAATACCCCTATAAGGTAAAATGATCGTAATACCCCTGTAGGGTAAAATAACCATAATGCCCCTGTAGGGTGAAATGACCGTAATGCCCCTGTAGGGTGAAATGACTGTAATGCCCGTGTAGGGTAAAATGACCGTAATACCCCTGTAGGTTAAAATGTTCGTAATGCCCCTATAGGGTAAAATGACCGTAATGTCCCTGTAGGGTAAAATGACGATATACTGCATGGGGTTGGGATACTATTATAAAGGAAGTACTGTACTGGTGGCTCTGCCGCAATCATTGTTACTGGCAGCTTTACTGCGATACCGTTACTGGCAGCTTTGTTGTGATGCTATTGATGGCTTTGTGCCGATCATAGTACCGTTACTGATGGCTTTATGGCAATCATAGTATTATTACTGATGCCTTTGTGTCGATCATATTACCGTTATTGATGGTTGTGTGCTGATCATTTCACTATTACGGATGGCTGTGTGCTGATCATATCACTGTTACTGATGGCTTTGTGCTGATCATGTTACCATTACTAATGGTTGTGTGCCAATCATATCACTGCTACTAATGGCTTTGTGCCATCACATTACTGTACTTATGGCTTATAGTCATTCTGTTTATAGCTTATAGCTATCCTGTTTACGACTCTTAGCCATTCTGACTACTGGCAGCTCTACTACATTATTACTACTGGCAGCTATGTTACAATATTGGTGTGAGGGTTGGATGGGTCGACTCTGTCCCCATATGGTATGTTGAGTTGGTACGGGTGGTGTGTTGGCTAGATTGGGATGGGTTTGCATACTTGCACCATACTGATATTGTATCGGGCTTAGGCCCACACTATTTTTGTATTGGGCTAAGGCCCACACTGTACTGTTACTGTTAAAGGGCTCTGGCCTAGACCGAGTTTGTTCTGTATGCCGACTGTTTGATAAGGGATTACATACTGAGTTTTTGTAAACTCACCCTCTCCTCTTAACTGTGTAGGTAATCCTCAACCATAGTTGAGTCAGTGCTACGAGGGACTCGGAGGTGGCCACACAACCGCATCAGCTTTTGTTTTTAGCTTTTGATTTATAAGCAGCTGAATTTGTGTATTTTTATGTAAAAAGGCCTCTTTAAAGTTATAACTTTAAATTGGGGTTTTTATTTATTTATTTTGATATAAACTGATAGTTGTAGAATAAGACGGGTTTTCAAAAGGTAAACATTTTCAAAGACACCACGTTTTCGTAATAAATGAGATTTTGGAAATTTTATAACATTTTAAAAGTGATTAGTTTTTAATGATGCACGCTTGGAAATGAACAACCCATTTTGGAATCACCGTTTAATAACAAAATGATTAATTGATTTTAAAGATTTGAACAACAAGTTTTATGCTAAACACCTCAATATGACATCGCCAGATTCGGGCATAACTCCTAGGCCGGTTTGGGGTGTTACAAATAGGCTCCTTTGGCACGTGCTATAGACATCATTCAATTAGCCTTGATTCTCTCTTTTAAACTTAGTTTAGTTTTCTTTCTTTCTTAGACTTTCATAAATTTATTTTCAGTTGTTAACTCGTCTAGAGATTTGATTTGTAGAGATCATCAAACTCTGTGGATTCGTTTTTCATCTTTAATACAAATCAAGCATTTTCTTAAACTTTACACTTTAATCCATTTATCATGTTTTCTCTTTATATCAACTTCATATTGTTTGTGAAAGCCTTAACGAACTAATCCGCCTATGGGGGATTAGTGAATGAAGGTATGATCTATTAACAAATTTGTAAGGTTACTCAACGGATCAGCTATTTGGAAAAGGAAATCGTTAAACAAACACTAGGTCTAACAACCCTGGGAAGTCATCAAGGTGAGAATTAACCCAAAAGTGGTACTATCCATCCGTTAATACCTTTACCCCAAACCAGTTTGGACTATGAGGTCAGAAGATAAGTAGTCCTTACTGACTCATTTTGTTAGTGGAAGATCAGAAGATCCTGTTAGGTTAGTGACTAGTTGATTGACGAGGAACCTAAAATTATAGTTGATTGGGATTACCGAAGCTAGGTAATCACCCATAATTAAGATTCGATTCACTCTACTCACCCATAATTAAGATTCGATTCACTCTATTCTTCTATCTTTTGAATTTTATTTCTTTTATGTTATTTTATCGTTATAAAGATCTTAAAAACCCTTTTTATTATGTTCTCATACAATAACTAATTTAATATACTAATTAGATCTTTTAGTGTTTAGGTTAGAATTCTAGCACTCGCGTCCCTTGGGTACAATCCTCAAAGTACTCACTTAATTCGTTGTAAGACTATATTACGACTCAACCCGTATACTTACGAATACCACCTCGTATTTCTATATCTTATTATAGTATTCACACTCTGGACGTTAATACGTCCAGAGGAGATCAAGTTGCTGGCGTCGTTGTTGGGGAGGCAACGCCACTCGTTTGATTTTAATTTTTTCATATAGCAAGAATAATTAGAGTTTTTTTTAGTTAGAGATATGATTCGTATATAAACCAATAATAATATGCATGTTATACGGATATTATTTGATACAAACTGGTTACAATCTAGCATTTCTGGACATGTTATCCATAATTCACATTTTTAATTAAATCCTACTTTATTAACATGGATCTCTAATAATGTCAGATTCGCCGACCATATAAACGAAGATCCCATAGTATTCTTGCAGAAATTTGACAACGTGTGGAGTACCGTTAGCTACGTAGGAATTCCACCAGAAACTATCAAATTACTATTGACTCCATTTACATTAGAGGGGAAAGCAAAAATGTGGTTAGAGACACTTCCTCCAAACACGATCATTACTTGGACCGACTTCATGGATCTATTCCTTCAACAAGTATTGCCTATAACTAAGGTACTAAGTAGTTACACGCAGTTTTTTTACTTCCAACAAGGTATCACTGAAACCTTGGAACAAGCGTAGAAGAGGTTTAAGACAATCCTTAGACCCATATTTGGTAGAGGTATACATTTTGCAATTCAAATTCAACATTTTTACTACGGATTGGATAATCAGAATAGAAAAAAATGTGATATCATGACCGAGGAAGTATTTGGACAAAAACCCAGGAGGAAGTAATGGAAATATTTGAAAAATTTAGCATTAATGAATCAACCTAGGAGGAATGTCATGAAGTACAGAATCAGGAATTGGAACCTGTAGGAATTAAAGAGCAAGAATGTAACTAGTTAGAATTCATCACAAAAGAATTGACAGGTGGAACAGAAGAAGAAAGGGATAGTATGGAATAAGAGAATGATCACATGGTAACCCAACTGGACTGGTGGAGACAAAGCAAAGAACAACCAGAGCAAATTATACCAAATTAAGCAAAAAATGGTGTCATCTATTATCAAACCCTTGAGTTAGAATTAAAGCCATTACCCAAACACTTACAATATGGGTATCTAGGGAAACAAAATACTTTGCCAGTGATTATTACTGCATGCTTAGACGCAAAACAATAGGAGGCACTATTGAATGTCTTAAAAATGCATAAAAAAAGGGATAGGATGGACAATTGTAGATATTAAAGGAATCAATCTTGTGTTCTGTCAGCATAAGATTAGATTTGAAGAAGGGAAAAGACCAATGGTGGATGCTCAGCGTAGACTTAATCTAACTATGAAGGAGGTGGTAAAAATAGATTTGCTACAATGGTTAGATGCAAGTATTGTGTATGCTATCTCTGATAGTGAATGGGTTAGCCAGACCTAGTGTGTTCCAAAGAAGGGAGGTCTAATTGTAGTCAAGAATGATAACAATGAGTTAATTCTAACATGAACAATTACTGGTTGTAGAGTATGTATCGGTTACAGGAAACTGAATGATGCAACAAAAAAGACCACTTCTCATTACCATTTATTGAACAATTGTTCGGTCATTTAGTAGGGAAAGATTATTATTGTTTCCTTGATTGATATTCAGGGTGCCATGAAATCCCAATTCACCCTGATGATCAAGAGAAAACCACTTTTACATGTTCCTTTGGTACGTAGGCCTTTAAAAGAATGCCTTTTGCCCAATGTAATGCTCCAGCAACCTTCATGAGATGCATGACTGCTATCTTTGCTAATATCTTAGAAGAAGGATTGAATGTATTCATGAACAAGTTTTCTATATATGGAGACTCTTTTCAAGAATTCCTAGGTAATCTCATGAAAGTGTTAAAAAGATGCGAGAAGACTAATCTAGTGCTTAACTAGGAAAAATGCCATTTCATGGTGAAATAAGGATTGGTCTTAGGGCATCAAATATTGGGAATAGGTATGGAAGTTGATAAAGCAAAAATTTATGTTATAAAACATCTTTCAAATTTGAAAAATGTTAAAGGTGTTCGAAATTTCTTAGGCCACGCAGGATTTTACCATAGCTTTATAAAATATTTTGCTCATATTTCTAAACCTTTGACTCAGCTCCTCCCCGAAGAGCCACCTTTCATATTTGACCAAAGCTACATAAAAGCTTTTGAGGTACTAAAATAAAAACTCATATATACTATTATAATGATTACTCCAAATTGGTTGGAACCTTTTATTATTATGTGTGATGCTAGTGACTATGCAGTAGGTGCAATTCTAGGACAAAAGTGGAGCAATCTATTTGGGGCTATTCATTATGCTAACAAAATGCTAAATCCAGCACAGTGCAATTACATTACAACTGAAAAAGAGATGTTGACAGTAGTGTTCACTTGTGAAAACTTTTGACCATACTTAATTGCAAATTGAATATATGTGTATGCTGATCACTTTACATTAAAATATGTCATGAAGAAAAAAAAACAAAATATAGATTAATAAGATGGGTTTTATTACTTCAGCAATTTGATTTATGGATAATGGACAGGAAGGGGGCTAATAATCAAATTGCAGATTATTTATCCAAAATTGAGAACAATCTAAAAGTAGAGAATTTTGAAGAAATTAAGGAGACCTTTATAGATGAGCAATTATTTAGAGTAGACATTAATTAACCTAGGCTTGGTAAACATATAACAGTATGGTATGCAGATTATGTCAATTATTACAATAGGGGTTTTTCCAGCACAAGCACCTTGGCAACAAAAAAAAGAGGATAGCCCACGAATAAAAAAAATTATGTTTGGGAGGAACCATACGTGTTTCGAAAATGTGGGGACCAATTAGTCTGGTGGTGTGTAGTAGAGGAGGAAATACATGATATTTTACAAGGTTGTTACACATCTCCTAGTGGAGGGCATTTTGGTGGAAAAAAGACAGCCCGGAAAGTACTACAATCAGGGTTTTATTAGCCAACGATGAATAGAGATGCTTATGAATTTGTACAAGGATGTGATAGATGCCAAAGAATTGGGAATATATCAAAAAGGGACGAAATGCCACAAACAGGGATAATTAAGGTCGAAGTGTTAGATGTTTGGGGAATTGATTTCATGGAACCTTTTGGGAGCTCTTTTGGGAATGAGTACATCCTCTTGGCTGTAGACTATGTTTCAAAATAGGTCGAAGTTGTTGCAATACCTATTAATGATACAAAATCAGTAGTGAGATTCCTAAGAAAAAAAAATTTCACTAGGTTTGGTACACTGGAGGCACTGGTCAGTGACGAAGGATCTCATTTCTATAGTAAACAGTTTGGAGTGGCTTTGGCTAAATACAACATAAGCACTGAATGAAAAAAACATATCACCCACAGGATAATGGACTAGTAGAGATATCAAATCGATAAATAAAGCAGACCCTAGAGAAAATAGTAAACCCAAGTCAAAAGGATTGGGTAGTCAAGCTAGATGATGCATTGTGGGCTTACAAAATAGCATATAAGACTCCCCTAGGAATGTCTCCATATAAGTAGTTTACGGTAAGAACTGCCGCTTACCAATTGAATTGGAAAGGAAGGCATACTAAGTGATCAAAGAGTTAAATTTGGATCAAGAATTAGCTAAAAAAGAAAGTCTATTTAAACTCTAGGAGTTGGAAGAATTTCGCTTTATGGCCTACGAAAATACTAAAATGTATAAGGAAAAGAGTAGACGTCGACACGGTGCGAAGATCGGAAACCATGAATTTTTATCGGGAAAAAAAGTGTTGTTGTTCAATAAAAGATTGAAACTATTTCCTGGAAAGCTTAAATCAAGATGGACAAGTCTATATACAATACATCAGGTAACTCATCATGGAACAATAGATTTGATCAGAAAAAGGGGACAACCTTTTCTTGTTAATTGCCAAAGAGTAAAACATTGTTTTGGAGGAACAATCAATACAGTAGTTGATGAACAAACCTTGCAATATAGCGAGCTTTGGGATTTCCAAGGAATCAATGGAAAATAAAAAAAACATAAAAAGTGATGATGAAGAAAGTGCCCAAAGTATTGATTTCACAAACCATAGGGAAATCTGGCTAACATGTCACGACACTACTCTGGAATGTCACGAAGATAAACAAAATTCTGATTTTGGAACCTACCCACGATGTCGCGACATCACTAGGGGATGTCGTGACACCACTGTGTTACTTTGTTTCCCAAACTAACCTTAACTGTTGACGCTTTATATTATAATCATGTTAGGATTCTTATTTTTTTAGCTTCTTGATTAGTAGACATAAACTATAACTATTAAATATTTTATTCTTTTATTTCTATCTTTAAATAGGTACCATTGCTCCTCTCCTTTACCACTAAAAAAGCAAGAAAAGAAATCAAATTATAGACGTAATAAAATGTGCAGAGAATTTTAGGAAAAAAAGAGAGTAGATTATCATGTGGCTAGTTTTAAAGAAAACATTTCAAGCCCAGCTGTTAAATTCCAAGAAATTGACATGGATAAATACCTACAACAACTACAAGCATATACATTCATCTAAGAGCATGGATTTGATCCTCTAATAAGGAATTGTAAAGGAATATGGGATAATGCAATAGAAAGAGAACGGACAAGATTCTAGTTGCCACCTGAAGAACCTACAATTGTTTCTATGATGCATGAAATTTATCTACCATTAAAACAGAGAGAAGCAACCAGACCATTGTATGAGATGCATTCTTTTGTAAAGGTCAGAGGGGTGAACTATCCGATAACTGAAAGAAGCATTTGTCAAATTTATGATGCGCCATATTATTATAGTGATTATTTTTATAAAATATATCTGAAGGAATTCAAAAATATAGATATAGAGGAAATATTACGATTTTTAATACAGGGGAAAGAGATGTGGACGTATCGTACAAGAACAAAAATACTTGATATGTTTAATCAAGAATTGATGACACCAAAGGCCAATATGTGGATGAAATTTGTTTGTTTAAGATTATGACCTACAATAGAGATTAATCAAATTCAAGCTATCATAACATATGGGATGCTCTAAAATAAGCTAATATGTATCGGTACATGAATATACAAGAATATGATTGATTGCGCAAGGAATTAAGAATAGGTAGTATTTTTTCCTCACTTGATTACATAATTGTGAAAAATATTAGGAGTCCCTATTGAACAAATGGATAAAACCATGAATCCCCCAAGAAAATTACTAGGTGCTAACGTATTCAAGAAGTTTATTCTTTTGCAAACAAAATAGAAAAAGGAAAGAGAAAAAGAGGATTCCAAGAAGAGGGTGAGTAGTATTTAGAGAAATTTAGTAGAATTTCAATTTGTAAGAATAGGTGAATTTAGGAAATTTAAATTATATTTAAGAAATTGTAATTGTTTTCATTTGCTAAATTGAATAGTTCTTTTATACATTGTATCACTCTTTTTAAGAATGATTTTTATTTTTAAGGAGTAGGATAGAAATAAATTAGTGGTTTTTTGCATTAAGTTTTCTATGTAGGAACCCCACAAAAAAAAGAGACACAAACAATTCGAGCATTACACGAACAAAGGAGGAGGCACCCACTATTAGCAGTTGGAGCAACAACGATCACTCGGGTCATTTCTTTCCTTAATTTTTATGGGCTACACATTGAGGACAATGTGTCAACTAAAGTGTGAGGGGTAACATAGAAAACTTGTTTATTTGTTTTCAATTCTACATTTTTCTTTGATTTTTCTTATTTTTTATATGCTTGAGCTTGTAGAAATACAAGTGATTGGTTAGGAGCATGTACATAGGTTGCATGTGTTTACAAAGAAAATTGGCATGATAGTTGGTGATTTTAATTTTTTTATTATTAGACTACTAAGTTCTATATGTCACATTGTAAATAAGTATTAAGCAATCAATTTTACCAAAATGATATAGAAAATACAAGGAAACGAGCATGCTAGTATTAATTATAAATGGTTGAATTTGAGTTTGTTTGGCTGATTAAATTTGTGCATATTGAGATATTTAGGGATGACCTAAGACATTGTTTGGAACACACACAGAGCCAAAAAGCTGACCTATTTATGTTCACCTTTAGTACCAATTTTTGAGCCTGTTGACACTTCTTGATGAACCTCATTACAAACCCCAAGCCTAAAGACGATAATTTGTATTTGCCCTTTTTTCTTTAGTCTTTCACTGCACGACAATAGACGTTTGGCCATAAGTATTGAGGGTTAAGTAGATACATCACGACAAAGTTTGTAAAAGCAGAGTGAAATAAGAAAGATTAGTGTGATATGGGAGCTATAGGTTAGCTTGAAAGTGCAAAACAAAAGAAAAACTCAAAAAGAAAAAGTAAGACAAGTAGAAAAATTTCTCAAAAAAAAAGCATTCTTGAGTGAGATGAGCTGAAAAAGAAAGTGACTAAGTCACAAAAGAAAGAGAAACTCATTCATTAGTGCACGGAAACTCGTAGGCTAGCCGTAGTTACTATGTCATGCTATGATTTCCTATATATGAAGAGACAAGGAAGGTGAGAGAAGGAGTAATAAGGTGGTGAGTGGGTAAGGGTCAATAAGGGGGGGAAGAATAAGGACCAAATTGATGTGTCAAACTATTTTCGTGTTTGTAACCCTCTTGATGCTTACTATCTTTGAATTTCATACCTTTCCTAAGGCTTAAAACATTACAAGCCGAAAAGTCATATGTGACCTAAATATCCTTATACATGAATGAACATCATACTGAACATACGCATAAACGACTATTTGTATTCTGCTCGGATAATGAAATTACTTGTATGATTTATTGATTGATCCCTACAGGTGAGACCCTTAATACTTGTATATTTTGTAACATACTAAACTTAGATGTTTAAAGTCAAAAGTGGTAAATTAGTTATTCATCACGTTAAAGTTGTGAGTGAATGTAAATGCCTAAGTCATGTGCTCTGAAGTTAATATTTGTATCATATTTGCTCAAGGCTCATCATTTTTATTTCTTGTTTTTATTCATGTTGCTTGAGGACAAGTAATGATTAAAGTGTAAGGGAGTTTGATTTGTCGTAATTTGGTGTAGCAGATTAAACTAATTATCGCACTTTAGGAGCTTGAAAACAATCATTTTTAGTAGGTTTGAATTATGTTTTCTTAAGTTTTTAATATGTTAATAAAATGTGAAAATTGAGTTTTTTATTGACCTTAAGGGCCGAATAAGGCCTAAGGGTGAGCTAACACACTTTCTGAATGTGCAGGAGACTTTTAAATGGCATACTAAACTAATACTGGTTGCTACGTCGCAACATGAGATGTTCGATGTCACAACATAGGGAGTAAATAATAGAAATCTCAAGACTGCCTTCAATGTCGAGACACAACTTGAGGGTGTCGTGACATACCCTTGAAGATATCCTAAGAGGAGTACACTGACTACCATATCGCGACACAGGTCATGGTGTGTCACGACATCGACTCTGGAGAAGAAATTAAATACAAAACTCGAGAATGTCAGCTAACCTAGGGTTAAGGATGAAGACCACTTAGAATCTATAAACAGGCTCCTTTTGGCACATGTTATAGACATCATTCAATGAGCCTAGATTCTCTCTTTTAAACTTAGTTTAGTTTTCTTTCTTTCTTAGGCTTCTACAAATTTATTTTCAGTTGTTATTTGTCAACAGATCTGATTTGCAGAGATCATCAAACTCTGTGGATTTGTTTTTCATCTTTAATACAAATCAGGTGTTTTCTTAAACTCTACACTTTAATCCATTTATCATGTTTTCTCTTTACATCAACACCATATTGTTTATGGAAGTCATGAGGACCTAATCCTCCTATAGGGGATTAGCGAGTGGAGGTATGATTTATTAACTGTTTTGTAAGATTACTCAACAGATCAACTGTTTGGAGAAGGAAGAACGTGAAACAAACCCTAGGCCTGACAACCTCGAGAAGTCATCAAGGTGGGAATTAACCCAAAATTAGTGTTGCCCATCTGTGAACACCTTTACCCCAAACTAGTTTGGAATGTGAGGTTGAAATATAAGTAGTCCTTGCTGACTCATTATGTTAGTGGAAGATCGAAAGGTCCCGCTAGGGTAGTGACTAGTTGATTGGTGAGGAACCTAAAATGACAGTTGGTTAGTATTACCGAAGCGAGCTAATCACCCATAGTCAAGATTTGATTCACTCTACTGTAACACCCCTAACCTGTATCTGTCACCAGAATAGGGTTACAAAGCATTACCATATAAACAGGACATTAATATATGCATTTCATACATCAATGCAAACATAATCTTTCAATCACATGCATAACGTTGCTTAATCGAGCCCTCAAGTTCCTATAACTGATTTAGAAACAATTCGAGACCTAATTGTAATCAATCAGAAAGTAAAAGAAAAAGATAGAAAATTTCGACTGCAGGGGTCACATGGCTGAGACACATGCCCATGTCTTAGGCCGTGTAACAATCAGAATAGGGGTACACGGTCGTGTCCCAATCCGTGTCCTCACCTGTGTAACTCATTGAGTAGGGTCACACGGCCAAGTCACACGCTCGTCTGCCAGGCCGTGTAACTCTCGAAATAGCCCAACACGCCTGTGGGCCAGTTCGTGTGTCACACATGGCTGAGTCACATGCCCGTATGCCATTTCCAACACTAAACTATGCATAGACCTAGAGACGTTTTGTACACACAAACAAGGCATCAAAATATGACCAAAAATGTATATGAAATGACCAATTCAACAGTTCAAGATCATTCAACCATTATTCCATACAAGGCACCTCAAATGCAAACATTCAATCTTACCTAAACATGCAAATAAATATCACTTTTCATTCATCAATCACATTAAACTCAATAACATATCAAGCATACCAAAAAAATTGACCCTATTACAACGAAATCAACACTCACCATTTTTGCCATTCAAACATGCATCAAAACATTACCAAATTAACTTGTACATACCATTATAATCTAATTTGCATACATGACATCAAAAGACACATACATTTAAGTATTATGTACACATACATCAAACACCATTATATACTTCCTAAATACGTTTCAATCTCAAATTCAACTACACAAGTTTATAAATGCCACTACCCTATGAGATACAAATACTACCAAAGTTGTTGGATAGTGTGAGTTGAAGGTTTGATCCATCCAAAGTGTCAACAACAATGATCTACAAAACAATCCACAAGAACGAATAAGCTTTTATAGCTTAGTAAGTACGTAGCATATCATTTAATCTAACATTAAATTGAATACAATTCACATTTCATTGAATACATGATTATCGAAGTCTAAATAGGGGAATGTATGTGCAATTCAGGGGTACCAAAGTACAAACAAGGGAACATATGTGCAATTCAGGGGTATTGAAGTACAAATAGGGGCACGTATGTGCAATTCAAGGGTACCAAAGTACAAACAGGGGCACGTATGTGCAATTCATCATTTTTCTTCGATGATTTTAGCGTAACTACGGAGCCGATTAATTCGAAGTTTTAGCCTTTCCTCGATCTTAATCAATACGAGGTCTATCTTGATCTAAATAGACAAATTCAATCCATTTAATAATTCTATTATTCAATTTAATCCATACTTCTCTTTTTTCAAAATTACTATTTTCCCCTAACATTTTAACATTTTTACAATTTAGTCTATAAGCTTATAAATTGAAATTTAAACATTTTCATCCCTGATTCAAGATAGCCGATTTCATTAGGGACATATATCAACTCATACAAACCATCATTTCATGAATTCAACTTGAACTTTTAGTAATTTTACAAACAAGTCCCTAAATGTCATTTTCATCAAAAATCACTTTACAAAACTTATTTATTTATCAACAGACTCATAATCTACCATTAAAAATTAATAATTACAAAAAAAAGCATTCATAGCATAGCCATAAATCTTTAATATTTATACAAATTGATCCTCAGGCTAGCTAGATGACACTTTTGTTTTATTTAATTTAACCTTTATTTACTTAATTACCAAAATAACCTTTTAAAACTTTAATAATTTCAACAAAACCATGTCCACAAACATCCACTAGCCACTCAATTGGTGTAATTACCATGAAGTCCTTTCAATTTAAATTTTCATAGCCATTTAACACCTTTAACTAATAGAGCTCTACTTTTGCACCTTTTACGATTTAGTCCTTTTCACATAATTAATCATGCAAACGTCGAAATTTCTTCACGAAATTTTAACACGACCTTACTAACGTCCCATAGACATTAAAATAATAATCAATTATTAATTTACTTGCTGAATTTGTGGTCTCAAAACTACTTTCTGATTTCACTGAAAATAGGCTATTACATCTACTATTATTTCTTTTTAATTTTATTTCTTTTATGTTATTTTATCATTATAAAAATCTTAAAAACCCTTTTGTTATGCTTTCATACTATAACTAATTTAAATTACTAATTAGATCTTTTAGTGTTTAAGTCAAAATTAATCTAGCACTCGCCTCCCTTGGTTACGATCCTCGTAGTACTCACCTACTTTGTTGTAAAACTATATTACAACTTGACCCGTATACTTGTGAATATTGACTTATATTTTTATAATTCATTGTAAAACTAAATTCTATTGTAGTAATCAAATAATTGCGAAATTATGAATTTACAAATTGGTAAAGAAAACACAATAAATTTGGAGTGATAGATGTTAAGATTAAATTAATTAATTAAATGCAAGTTAACCTTAATGCAAATAAGGTAAAATATGCAAGGCGATAGTTTAGTAGCAATTTCACAAGTTTAACAACAGTAACATGAATAAGCTAGAATAATTACAACATCTTGACTCAATTTATTTTTCATCATGTTTAACAATGCTTCGGAAAAATTCCATGGCAACTCAATCATTCATTAACTTGGAATCTAATATAAATTCTTTCGAAATCTTATACTTAGAAAAACATGTATGTTTATATGTCCATATTTTACAAAGAATTCCTTAGAATTTATGTGAAGTAACAGGGACGGGTTAGGTTTGAAACAATTTAATCACACAAACCTAAAAGTTATGCAAGGTAATAGAGCTCTTTCGAGTTATTATGAACCTTTAATTTAATCAAGTTATGATCTAAATTAAGCATGCACCTTCCAATTATTGTGTTCATTAATCGCCATCTGGTTAGGATCAATCAACTAATTCTAATGGATCCAAACATATATCAATACATGAAATACATAAATGATTCTAATTGGAAGCATGAATGACTGAGGCACATAATTTCATAAGCTTGAATCAAAATGAACATTATCAAATTAATACAATCATTCTAGCCAAAGAAAAAGTAAGTCATCATTGTTAATGGAAAAACATCAAAGCAATTTGCAAACATGTTGAATAACTAAGAACAACATTAAAGAATAAGAAAGAATAAACTCTTGATGATTTCGACGATTCTTCGAAGACCGATCGTGGTGGCTTCCTCCAATACTTGTGACTGCTCCTTCGCAAACTGCTCCTTAAGGTGGCTGACCAAAAGAGTTTTTCTCAAGGAAAATACTGGCTAAAGGGAAGAGGGGAAATTGAGAGGCTTATGCGTGGAAGAGATGGAAGAAAGTGAAGAGTGGTATTTATAATATATGGAAGAAAGTGAAGAGATGGATGAGTGAGGGATGATGGGTGATTGAATGAGAAGTGAAGAGTGGTATTTATAATAGAGGGATGGCATGAAAGTTTTCTAAAAATAGCTTGGGTATCCCTTGGTTTTCTCATTTGGTTGGTCGGCCATGAAGTGTGGAGAGAGAGGTTGATGTGTTAGAGTATGCCCAAAGACCAATCATGAGATGATTGTAATAACATACTTGGTTTACCTCGTTTATTAATATAAGGCATTGCCATTATTATTTTAGTTTCTTTCCTATGTATATAAATAAATTGTTTTATAATAATGTCCTGAGAATAATATGATTATTCTGAAAAGGTCCTTTGTCTAATATTATTATAGGTTTGGACAACAACAATGTAAGACTAACATGTAGTTGATTGATGACAAAGGGTTGTCATTGACATAGGGATGTCAAAATCAATACATGAGTATATGTTACAGAACGACATATTGGACTGACTGCTATAAGTATATTTCTTGTATTATTATATAATATTCATAACATTACTCATAGTGATAACTATGTATACAATCCTTCCCAACATAGTGAGTCGTATATTTTGATACAGTCAAACGTCTACTGTAATAGGTTGTACTATAAAGACTGGTTTTGGGTATGCCACAATCTATGTAGTGGGATATGATTGATCAAGATAAGATTTGTCCCTCCTACATAATGGGAGCAATATCTTAGGCCACTTGATGAAGTGAGACTAGAAATGCATGGCCATGCTCAAATAAATTAATATGAGATATTACACTTATTTGTTTATTGTAGTCTATTTCGGGTATTAAGAAACATGAGATTGGACTTTGCAAGTGTGACTATTCCATGACTTGTGTCTAATCAAGATATAAAGGACAAAATGATATAATACATGAAAATTCATCACCAAAAAGTTATGTTGAACCAAGACTTCTTGTAACTTGGGTAGTATGATGCATTGCTAGATGCCACTCATTGCTTGTAACGTTAGAAGTGTTCTAGTATTACTACCAATGTTACAATAGCCTACAGGGTCACACCCTATGGTTGAAACGAATAGAAACGAAACACAGTTGGTATTAAATTTAACTGTCTCGAGAATTAATTTAATTTAATACCAACTAAACACAGTTGGAATTAATTACTGAATTAATTTAATTTGACAGTTAAATAATAAACACAATATATGTATAAATTAGTTGTACAAGAATGGAGAACATAATTAAAATAAATGTACGACTTTTACTTATATAAAATATTAATTCTGATTTGTATACCGAAATTATTAAAATAAAGTATTATAATAATTTATTTCAGTCAGACATAAAATATATATATATGGAAATTAATATCCTTTTGGAAAGGATATTACAGTGTGATATTTTCGAAAAGAAACTAAACACAATTGGTATTAAATTTAACTGTCTTGAGAATTAATTTAATTTAATACCAACTAAACACAGTTGGAATTAATTACTGAATTAATTTAATTTGTCAATTAAATAATACACACAATATGATATGAGCTCGCCCATGAAGATAGGTGCCGAATCCATAGAGTTGCCTATGGGGCCAATTACTCGAGCACGTGCCAAGAAGTTCCAAGATGCCGTAGCAAGCTATATTGCTCGAGTGTGGAGTGATAGGTTGGCTGCACACAAAACGCCCAGCTCAACTAGTTTGATTCGCACTTTTCTACAAGCTGATTTTAGCTCGTATCAGCTCAATTCAGCTCAATTCGTCACTTAATTAATTCAAGGAGCTGATTATATTCATCTTGAATAAATTACATTAGTTGTGTTAGTTTAGAATCAGCTCAAATCATTTAATTGAATAAATGTGTTTTAAATCTGGACATTTTAATTTAGCTTATTAAATGTGTCTTATATTAGTACATATCTTTAATATGTCTATATTAAGTCTCAAATTAAATATGTTTAGTTAATTACAAAGTTTTAATGTGTCTAGATTAAGACAAATTTATTAGTGGCTGCTAATTAATTTGTCTTAGCCGAATTAATGTGCAGCATTTTAATTTGTTCAGCTGCTGATTTCATGAGCTTTAAATATGTTTTTAACTGAATGTATTTGATATTTTTCAGATGCATCAGCTAGCTTAAAGGCAAAGGAAGGCAATTAAAAAAGGAGCATGTATTTGGGCACATGCATGGACGGCATTTAAAGTGCAGCTTCCTTGTGTTTCCAGCTGACTTTTCGTGCAGCTCAATGGACTTCAAGCTGCTGTTTTGAGCTTCTCTAAGGGTCAATTTCGTGGAGATCAATGGCCAAAGAGTGCTTCATAATTCCCAGCAGCCAATTCACTTGGTGGCTGCTCATATTCGGCCAAAGAAGCATAACTTTTCAAGCTGCCCATTTCTCTTCTCCAAAATAGTAATTAATCTCTTTTAAAACATTAGTTGAACGTGAATTTTAGCCATAAAAGGGGCCAGCCGAATCATCTCTTCTAGAAGGTTATTATTCAGATTTTTGTTTATGAATGTATCTAGGAAATTGCTAGGAAGTTTCCTAAAGAAGCTTAAGGCATAAGAATCTGATTAAGCTATTCGGCTACCTTAGTCCATCCTATAAATAGGCCATGTAATTCACATTTTGAGGTTAATGAACAATTTTATAGCTTTGCTAAATTGTGAGGTTGTTTTCAACTCTCGTTATTCTCCAAGGACTAGTGAGACTTATCAAACATCTTTGTGGCGTCAAACTTGTCTTTGTTTATACTCGAACTTATCACTTTAATCCCAAAAGTGTGGCGTTCGATTCATACTGAGGTTCCTATCATATTTTGATAGTGGGTCGAAGTCTTTATCCATTTCACTAACCTTCCATCAACACCTTACCAACCTAAGCATTCTCTTAAGATACGGGTTAACACACTACCATTGTGTTAGTTCGGCTTTGAATCCTTAGCCAAATTGCATTCTTTGACTTTTGTTTCATTTCCTAAATCAACCAAACTCATTTGAGCCTTAATCATCTCTTTTTCTTCTAGCCTATTTGTAAAGCTTTCAAATTACTCTTAATTCACGATCGGGCAATTTCTACGACTCAATTCGTTAACGAGGCGAGCGCATATCACAATATATGTACAAATTAGTTGTACAAGAATAGAGAACATAATTAAAATAAATGTACGACTTTGGTTTATATAAAATATTAATTCTGTTTGTATGCCGAAATTATTAAAATAAAGTATTATAATAATTTTTTTCAGGCAGACATAAAATATATATATGGAAATTAATATCCTTTTGGAAAGGGTATTACAGTGTGATATTTTCATATATATTATAGCACCAAAAAGGGGATTTCGTTTTTATTTTTTTAGGGAATATTAAATAAAAGGAAAAGAATCATAAAATAAAACCCTAGGGTGCAAAAAACTGTTGACTAATAATATTAACCATAAAAGAAAATGAACCTAGGTCTAGCAACTGTATTTTTTTTTAGAAAAGCTCTCTAAAACGTTCAGTGAGAGGTTTTGATAAAGGAATGCGCGCGGACCAAGATCGAGTTGCCAAGTCACGAAAAACTCCTACGAAAAATCTAAACGAACAGATCTGAAAATTAAAACAAAGAACAAGATTAAACTAATCAGATCTGAAATTAAATCCCCAAATTCAATTAAATGAGCAGCAAGGAACAAAGAACGAATGAATAAATGTATTCGGAGTTCAAGAAGATGAAGTCGAACTCCAATAGTGAAATCCCACAAGCCGAATCTGCCCAAGAACAAACCGACAATAAAAACCCCAAATTCCAGCAACTTGTTTTCCCTAAAATCAGAATGTGTTAATCGACAAGAACCCTAGGATTTAGGGATTTTGGTTCGAAACTTTACTGCCCAAAAGTAGACCGATTAAATGGAAGGATCTTGGAGTTAAAGAAAGCTGAAACACAAGCAAGAACAGCCAAAAAGATTAGATAATGAATCGGCACAAGTAGGAATAAAGAAACAAATCAAAACAGCAAGAAATAAAGAAAAGTCCTAAGAACCCTTGAATTCCCGAAAGAATTCACAAATTCCTTCAAACGGCTCTAATCTCCCTTCCAAAGAATATCGATGGCAAGAAGAAGGTTGAAGATGGCTCCCACAATCAAAAGATTGTTAAAACAACTTCTAAAGAAAACTCAAGAGAGAATTCTTGGAGAAAACCCCAAAGAAAATTCTGCACTCAACAAATCTGAAATTTGATAGAAAAAATAATAATAAGATGTTTTTACAAAGGGTGGCTGGCCAATGCTTATATAGGCCTCCAACAAATCCTAATCTCACAAGTAACTAATAAAAATTAAACCTAATTAATAAAATAACAAGGTAAATTCGGCCATGCACTTATATGGGCTGTTTTGGGCCGAATTTTACATGTAATGCTCCTAAAGATTAAAAAATTAAATTAAACAAGTAAGATGTTTACAAATTGGGCCCTTTGACATTTTGGCTTGATTTTTCAACTAAGTATGAAGAAATTTCTTGATTGGGCTGGATTTTGGTTATTGGGCCTCGCCTTCAAGAATTTGGGCTCGTGATCCATCTCCTACCAAAATTGGGTCGTTGACGCTCGTAATGGAGATCCAATGCGTTTTGGCTGCAAGATTTGGTTTCTTGGACCAAGATTTCCAAGATTTGAAATCTTGATTTTCTTGATTCTTGAAATCTCTTCGAACAGCAAAATTGGGCAAAGATTCGATTTCTTGATTTTCTTGAAAACAAGAAAGTGAATCTTGATTTTCTTGTTCTCTCGTGTATGAATCTAAGGCCTTGCTAACAAGCTCTTGAATGGTCCCATTTAGTTTGGACCACATTTGTCGGGCCTTTGATCTCGTTATTGGGCCTTGTGGCAATTTGAGCCCATCACGTTCTTGAACTTGGATTGGGCCTTTATGACTCGTATCATTCCCCCCTTCCTCAAAAAGATTCATCCTCGAATCTAAAAAATCAAATGAACTCGACTTTCCTCGATCGAACGGGACTAATGATACGGAGGCGCGCGCGGACCAAGATCGAGTTGCCAAGTCACGAGAAACTCCTACGAAAGCTCTAAACGAACAGATCTGAAAATTAAAACAAAGAACAAGATTAAACTAATCAGATCTGAAATTAAATCCCCAAATTCAATTAAATGAGCAGAAAGGAACAAAGAACGAATGAATAAATGTATTCGGAGTTCAAGAAGATGAAGTCGAACTCCAATAGTGAAATCCCACCAGCCGAATCTGCCCAAAAACAAACCGACAATAAAAACCCCAAATTCCAGCAACTTGATTTCCCCAAAATCAGAATGTATTAATCGACAAGAACCCTAGGATTTAGGGATTTTGGTTCGAAACTTTACTGCCCAAAAGTAGACCGATTAAATGGAAGGATCTTTGAGTTAAATAAAGCTGAAACACAAGCAAGAACAGCCAAAAAGATTAGATAATGAATCGGCACAAGTAGGAATAAAGAAACAAATCAAAACAGCAAGAAATAAAGAAAAGTCTTAAGAACCCTTGAATTCCCGAAAGAATTCACAAATTCCTTCAAACGGCTCTAATCTCCCCTCCAAAGAATATCGATGGCAAGAAGAAGGTTGAAGATGGCTCCCACAATCAAAAGATTGTTAAAACAACTTCTAAAGAAAACTCAAGAGAGAATTCTTGGAGAAAACCCCAAAGAAAATTCTGCACTCAACAAATCTGAAATTTGATAGAAAAAATAATAATAAGATGTGTTTACAAAGGGTGGCTGGCCAATGCTTATATAGGCCTTCAACAAATCCTAATCTCACAAGTAACTAATAAAAATTAAACCTAATTAATAAAATAACAAGGTAAATTCGGCCATGCACTTATATGGGCTGTTTTGGGCCGAACTTTACATGTAATGCTCCTAAAGATTAAAAAATTAAATTAAACAAGTAGGATGTTTACGAATTGGGCCCTTTGACATTTTGGCCTGATTTTCAACTAAGTATGAAAAAATTTCTTGATTGGGCTGGATTTCGGTTATTGGGCCTCGCCTTCAAGAATTTGGGCTCGTGATCCATCTCCTACCAAAATTGGGTCGTTGACGCTCGTAATGGAGATCCAATGCGTTTTGGCTGCAAGATTTGGTTTCTTGGACCAAGATTTCCAAGATTTGAAATCTTGATTTTCTTGATTCTTGAAATCTCTTCGAACAGCAAAATTGGGCCAAGATTCGATTTCTTGATTTTCTTGAAAACAAGAAAGTGAATCTTGATTTTCTTGTTCTCTCGTGTATGAATCTAAGGCCTTGCTAACAAGCTCTTGAATGGTCCCAGTTAGTTTAGACCGCATTTGTCGGGCCTTTGATCTCGTTATTGGGCCTTGTGGCAATTTGAGCCCATCACGTTCTTGAACTTGGATTGGGCCTTTATGACTCGTATCATTCCCCCTTCCTCAAAAAGATTCGTCCTCGAATCTAAAAAATCAAATGAACTCGACTTTCCTCGATCGAATGGGACTAATGGCAATTGAGTCCACTGAAAAGAATAGCCATGAAATAGTAAATAGCAACGCAAACAAGCTTGTAGTCCAATTATAAGCATAATAGAACAGGTATAACGCATGTGAATGGACAGATTCAGATTACCATGCCTTAATCGACGGTCTATAGATTCACTCACACATGCATTATCAAAAACAAGAATCTTTTTATCAACCATCAAAATAGATTTATCATCAATAAATAAAATAGGACAGTCAAGCACGTTTCGATCTAAGTGTTCATCAACACGATCTTTGTCGCTATCCGAGGAGTACAAAAGTGTTTCAAAGGTTTCAAGCATCTTACCTTGATAAGCAAAAGAATAAGGGTCGATTTTACCTTTTTCATTTAAAACAAACCTTCGTTCATCGGGGGCATAGTGTAGTCGGATCTCCGTTGTTGAGTTAACCTTTGTCAAATGGAACTCAAACTTCATGTACAACCACATAAACTGTTTAAGGCACGAATATAAATTGAAAACAAATTTGGAAAATTTCGTTACCTTATTCTCCAAAACAGATTTGGACAAATTCGAGGATTTTACACAATGTAAATCAAGAGAATAACAAATCAAGCTTCTTTTCGTAATGACTTTATCAACCACAATCGAAGAGTAACAATTAATCGGATCAAAATAAGGGGATCTTTTAAGAACTAAGTCACCAAAAGTTTTATCAATAATTTTCAAATCTGCACTGGACTCGATTTCTAAAATTTCCTTACCTCGCTTACCTTCGGGATCATGTAGTGTGATTTCATCTTTGCCTAAGTTGATCGTATGAAAGCGTCTTTCATTTGAGAGATATTGAAGTTGAAAGTTATCTTTCGATCTTTCGGGAACCTGAAAAGTAGCAACACAAGAAAAATTCATATCTTGGTTAGTGGAAACATTCCTCACTACCCTTTCCACGTCTTTTTCTTTTGTTTCTTTTTCTAATTCATTTTCTCTTCTTTCTTCAATTTCTTTTTCACTCTCAATCTCTTTTTGCTCTTTTTCATTCTCTTTTTCTTTTTCCTCACTTGTTTTAACAGAATTTTTCAGTTTGATTTGGTCCTCATAGACTTGTTCCGGAGTGAGCGGCACTAAGGTGAGTTTCTTTCCTTGATGCTTGAAAGAATACCTATTGGTACGACCATCGTGAGTGACTTTTTGATCTAGTTGCCATGGTTCTCCTAGCAACAAATGGCAGGCTTGAATAGGCATTACGTCGCACACAACTTCGTCTTGATACTTACCGATAGAAAAGGCGATGCGCATTTGTTGAGTGACCCTAAATTGGCCTTTGTTGCTAAGCCCTTGTAGTTGATAAGGTTGTGGATGCTTGGTAGTGGTTAAGCAAAGCTTTTCCACCATCGTCGTGCTGGCTATGTTCGAGCAACTTTCACCATCAATAATAACTCTACAAAGCTTACCTTGTACATGGCAGCGAGTATGAAATAGATGTTCTCGTTGCTGCTCGCTCTTTGGTTTTGCCAAAGATGATTGTCCACGATCATGAAAATCATCATCCATTCTAGGGACACGTTGAGGGCTGCACCTATAGGGCTGGTTATCCCTATCTTCCTTAATTGGATCTCGATATTGATGTTTTTGATTCACTCGTACCTCATTCAAAGTAGTATTCAATGCTTGAAGTGTAGCATTTATTTGTGTGATTGCAGCAGTATGTTCGTCTAACTGTTGTTGGACTTTCATAAGTGCATCATTATTATCACCTTTAGACATCTTCAAAACCTGTAAAAAATAAACACTCAACACTCAAAAATAAAAGTTAGCAAACCTCACCATTAATCACTCAAAAAGAAAAATCAAATTCTCAATGAGGTCGAATTCAATCTTGTGAGTTCTTTATCAGAGTTTATATCAACCAATTAGAGAGTGTGAACCAAACTACCAAAGAATCCTAATTTGCACTAGGATGCCAAAAACTGACGAGACACCAAGTGATTCGTGTTGCACCGAGGAAGGAGTTGTGCACACGTGTAAATCCTACTAACACAAGAAACAAGAAGGTGTTAGATAACGTAACGGAAGAATAAAAGCAAACAAAAGAAAACCTACAGCTAAGAATCAATAAAAATTGCTGAAAACAGAAAACCCGAAAAACTGCGGAGTAACTTGACAACTTCGTTCGAGGTGTTCCCGATCTCCAAAAATCACGAAATTAAATCTGGAGTGTCCTTATATATTGAATTTTTGATCTGGAAATTTTTGGCACCAAATTCAACCCGCTGAATCTTTTTTTAAATTTTTATTGAATTTCGTCTTTTTTGATTTTTTTGACTTTTTTGACTGATTTTTTTGTGGGAATAATTTTTTTATATTCAATCACAGTGCCAAAAACATGTATGTAAAATTTCAGATCAATCGGACAACGTTTACCCACTCAAATGAATTTTTTTTGAACAATTTTTTCTGGGTAAAACTGCTGTTTATGCTTTAAAAAATAGAGATCAGTTTAGAAATCAACCAAGAACACCCAAAACGCCCAAAATCTGATACCAAATGATAAAGGAATGCGTGCGCGGACCAAGATCGAGTTGCCAAGTCACGAGAAACTCCTACGAAAGATCCTAGACGAACAGATCTGAAATCAAAAACAAAGATTAAGATTAAACCGAATCAGATTTGAATTTAAAATTCTCAAATTCAATTAAAAGAGCAGCAAGAAGAAAAGAAATAGAATCGATGAATCAAACGAAATTGAGAAGAAAGAAAAGATGCGAATTTGCCAAGGAATTGATTCGGCCAAGAATGCCCAATTTCCAGCAAACAATTGATTCCCAAATTGAAAGAAATTCAATCAGCCAAACCCTAGGAATTGGGGATTTTTGGGTTCGAATGGGTGCTGCCAATAGGAGAACAACTTAAATGATGAGATCTTGAGTTTAATCAATGCTGGAAAACAAACAAGAACAGCAAAATATTAGATGAGAAATCGGCACAAGTATAAGCAAAGAAAAGTAAAGAAAGAAATCGAAAACAGCAAGAATTAAAGGATAAGTCCTAAAGATCCTTGAAATCCCGAAAGACTACGTAGAGGTTTTGTTTGTTCGTTCACAATAGGGTAGACTACGTAGAGGCTAGGACGATTCTGCTGTGGCTTTGGATCGGCTGCGTGCGAAGGGGATTAAAATAATAGTGGTTCCTTCCTATTTTCAGAGTACGAAAGGTATATATTTCAAACCTTTTCTTCCTAATTCATTCCTCGTGCATGAATTCCTGGTTTGGGTTGCCGAAATTATTTTTCCGCTATGCCATAGGGCGTCCCAGTGCCAAACAGATGGTTTCTTGATTCAGGCTTAATTTCATGCATGAATCATGCAAGGGGTTGGGTGGTTTCTTGGGTATTAGTTGGGGGTTGATTTCTAATTCTTTCACAAATGCAGGGGCCTCCAAATTAATTATTCCAAAGCTGATTTGGGTTGTTCTTGATGGCTTGCCGAATTTGGAGTACTTTCCACCTACTTGAATAGCTTTGTGACCCAAATAATTATCAGACTTTCTCTTCTCAACAAGACAAGTTCAACTGGATCAAATTGACTTCTCTTGACTCAATTTGTTGTCTTTTCCATCCAATTGAAGTGGATTATAACTCATGTCAATGTATGATATAAATAAGCTCTCACACTTATTAATTCAATGGTCCCACTACAACAATTAAAGCACATAAATTACTATGTAACATAAGATAGTTAAATTATGCAAGATTTAATACATAAATTCATAAAGTTGCATACTTTAATAAAATTATACCGATTGTCTCAATATGAACAAAAATCACCCAATTAAATATGGGATTAACATAAATTCTAAGTAAAATGGTGATCTAAATAGCTATAAAAAATCTATATAATTTAGAGTTTACATTTACAGGATTTAAGCGCAAATGATTACTTATCAAATGATTTCATGAAGTGGTTGAATGATCTCATCGTGTCTTCTACTTTTGAAGCTTAGCCATACAATTCAAATAGTGAATTAGCACACGACTTATTCGGGTGTAAAACAGAACCTTATTTCTATTTTTATAACATGTACTGTCTTCACCTACGAAATTGGAACCTTATAACTAATCATGTTACAACTTCTACCTCATCTACAAATCAGGCTAATTCTCATGTTGTTGGTGTAAGGTCTTCCCCACATTCACATACCGCGCGAATCCCCACTCAGAACATGGACATTATATTTATTCTTAAAGAAGCTCGAATCAAGGAGAAGACTATTGCTACTTCATCAAGGAAGACAACAGTGAAGAAAACTAAGAAAAGGCCCAGATAGGAGGAAAGTATTCAAGAGACTAAAAGTAGTGAATGCCCTCTTTTGATACGACGTAAATTCGGTAAAGTGCCTACTACCACTGTTACCTATACATCTCCAGTTCTCACATTACCTATGGAGCCAGCCTCATCCACAAAATCAATAACTTCTATAGACTCTCCAATTCATATCTCTAACCCACCACAAGTAAAGAGTTCTAGAGAAGGAATACATCTAATTCAATTAGTTATTCCTTCCAAAAATCCACTACATAATGCTCCTTTTGGTGGTGTAAAAGAGTTTTTTCCATGGTGTGACCTTATGAAGTTAGGTCTACCTTCTATCTTACTAGATTCTATTTTTTAACAACAATAATATTCAGTGCCCCAACAATTAATGGAGGCTTTTTTCTCTTACCTTTCCTCCAATTCTGAATGGTCGCTTATTTCCTTTATGGCAAAAATTTCCAAAGCTTTATCTGTAGAACACAGTTTTTGGAGTGGGGCCCTCGAAGATGCCAGCAAGCGTTATGATTTAGAAAAGGCTGTAAAAACTGGTGAGGACTCTATAGCTCAACTACGCCAAAAATGTCAAAAGTCTACTGATTTGATTAGAAGGCTTGATACCCATGTCATAACTTTGAATGGTAAGTATAAAGATGTACATATTGAGTGTGAGCAGTTTAAAGAAGAGATCAACTGAAAGGTGAAAAGTCTACTTTAGAGGAGAAGCTCAAAGCTCAGGAGGAATGTCACAAAGAAGAGTTAGAAAGCCTACGTCGCTCTCACGAATAAACTTTCAAAAAATTTAGGAGGATACCAAAAAGAATCTTAATGATGTTCAACCAGAATGGAGATCAGATTTGATTCTACACGTCTAAGTGGCTATAGGTCCCCTTGATCTTAGTTAAGTATATTTAAACTACTTGAGATACATTTCTACTGGATCACTTAATTTTAACGTTTACCATCATGAGGGCAAAAAATGAGAAGCTTTTCAAAGGGAGTGAAAACAATTAGATGACTTTATCATTCTTATTACGCCTCAAGCTTCAAACAATGAAAAAAACTCAGCAAACGAGGATAAAAATCTTGAAGATCATCTTCTGATAGAGGGGGCCCCAATTGATCCCATCAACCAGCCCAATGAAGGAGAGTATTAAGATTTTCTTTGCTAAATCTTATACTCTACTTTTCCATTATTTCAATGATGTTTCTTTACTTTATTAATGAAATTGTATTTTGTCCTTCCTTTCCCTCTTTATTACAACATTACACTATACTAATATAACATACACCATTCACCTAAACAAGAAAATCTAACAACTTATTTTTATTTTCCATCATCAAATAACAAAAACAACAATTCCTCATCAATGGAAAATCACAAAATACACAACAAATTCAAAAATTCAAGCATGGGCTAGCTAGTATTCAAAGGAACGATCTCAAAAACGTAAAAAAAAATCAAAAATTGAGTAAAAAAATACCCAAATCAAGCTTCCAAAGGTGCCAAATATTTAAAGCTTTCAAAGCTTTATTTTCTTCTTATGTTCTAGCCAAGAAAGATGAATGCATGGCCATTTTAGTTTTTGTTTTATTTTATTTCATGTTATTATATTTTTTACTATTTTAACCTTAAATATTTAATTAGAAACTATATAATGGTTGTCCATATTTGTCCACTCAAATATTTAATGGTCAATTACAACATAAGGACTCCACATAATAAAAGCCATAAAAATGTAGCACTTTAACAAATAACTAGCCACTTTTGCCTTTTACGCAATTAAGTCATTTTATCAAATTGAGCACACAAACGATAAAATTTTCACACGAAACTTTCACACATATTAATTCACATGCTGTAAACACCAAAAATAATATTAAAATAATTTTACAACTTCAAATTTGTGGTTTTGAAACCACTATTCCAATTTAGTTAAAACTGGTGATGTGATCCAACTCGGTTGATGGAGTCGAGTTCACTTAAGTTGCCCGATCGTCGACGAGAAGTATTGGTTGATGTCGAATGGAGATAACTTTATGGAGTTGTTTTAAGCGGAAGTAATTAAAATGGTTCAAAAATGGCTTGGTTTGGAGAATGGATGGTTCGATTTAACAAAGAAAATAAAGTTTAAGTAGATAGATAAAATGGAATGGAAATTGAACTCAAGCGAAGAACGATTCAATACTATGTAAAGTATTGCCCCGGGACTTATATTGCTCAAGGTGGATTAAATGGATTGTAGAAGATGGACCTTGACCCGTTACCTATAGAGAGGTAGGAACCAAAGGTATAAAAAGGTGGATGAACGCCACACCAGGATGGTGATAAGTTCAAGAAGTCGGGTTGACGCCACTAGCGAGCTAGATAAGTCAGAACGAGACTCGTACGAAATAGGATAGGAGGAAACCTCACAATCAAGTTTTCAATAATCAAATTCTGTAACCTTTTACAATAAACAAAATAAACTATTTATAGGCTCTCTAATGCCTATTAAAATTCAGCTACTAATGTGTTCACACAACAATTAAAAATGTTCACACTTCAAGCATTAAATCTCTGTTCATGGATAGTGTAAGTTCATGCATGGTTGAATAATCATGTTTCTTCCCAAAACCCATTCATGCATGCTTAACCAATAAGAAAGCTTCCTTGTTCCATGAATGTGCATCTTCAATTCATATCCAACCCCTCTTGGACAAATGCTAGGTGCATGGGTCATGCATCTCTCTTAATTAAAACTTTAATGATGGGCTGGTTCATGAATGGAAGCATGTACCTTGTAAATTCGTTCTCCCCTTTGTACATGCACATTATACATTCAATGTGATGAATTAAGGTAATATTCCCTCCCTTTGGACGTTCATGAATCCACCCATACATGTATAGGAGCTGATTGGTCAAATTGAGGTGTGAATGGCTTAGATGCTGCCTTGGGAATACGATTGGCCAAGCTTGTGCTTTAAGTTGCTGGACACCTTTTGGCCAAATAGGTGCCTTGGGGAGCCAAATGGATCAGCCACCATTCATTGAAAGAGGCCTTACATGCACCGTCCCATACATTGAACCTATCATGCATGAACCTTGTTTAATTACTCTCCAAATTCAACTCACCTACAAAAACACATGAACCAAAATTAAATCACATAAAATTCAGCTGAACAAACATTAATATAATTTAGACACACTAATTAAACATAAATTAAATTAGACAAATTTAATAAAGTCTTAACAAGACATATTAAATTCGGCCAAGACACATTTAAAACATGTAATAAGTCAAAACATAATTATGAGCTGTAGTAATTTAAGCTAAATTAATAAATTACTTAATTTATTCAGACATTAAAATAAATGAGTTGAAATAAACTTAAGCCAAGCTCAAACGAGCTAAAGTAAGCTAAATTGAGCTCAAACGAGCTAAATTAAGCTCATGTGAGCTAAATCGAGCTGGGAAAAACTAAGATTGAGCTTGTTGAGCTGAGATTGAGCTTTATCTTGCACTTGGGGCCCTCGTGTTTAGGCCAATCATGATAGCAACGAGTGGTGCCACAACATGATGCGATTGAGATCACATCATACCCTCCCTCTTGAAGACGATTTGTCCTCAAATCGGGCCACTTGCTCGCGAAAAATTTTTCGAGATCACAAGCCCTTTTGTTCATGATCCGAAAAGTATTGTTTTTAAAACTCCAGGAACCACAAATGGTTTGAAAAGAAAATGATTTAGTTCCATGCCCTCCCTCTTTAGGAGGAAACCATTCCAAAGTGTCACCTACATAGAAATGGAACGAATTAGTGACACTAAAATTTATAAACTCAAACGATCTTTTCAGAATCTTATTCAAAATTAGAATGCATAATCCAATGCCGGGATCAAATGTAGAAGTGGATCTTACCTGTTCACAATGGTTTTCCATACTTGGTAATAAAGGATGCATCAGAATCAAATCAAATTTATAATCAAAATTTATCAAGGAGTCCTCCAAATGATCATGTAATCTAAGTTCCACTCGATCAATCTTACTTAAACATGCAGAATTTATATAGCAAGGCAGATTTGAGACACCATCTTCAAATTCAAATGCACTAACCATTTTACATGCCATCGTCTTATCACATATTCGGATCAAAAGAAAATTAAACAAGCATGCCTTTAAACATTCATATGTCTTGATTCTGTTAAACAAAAATAAACAACATTCTCTACAATCAAAAATTTGATTTTGTCTTAACAAGCCAACAAGATTCACACGTCTCGTTTTCAAACTTAGTGACAAAGCATCATATAAGCAACGATTGTTTACTTGGTCATTCAAACAAAATTTACAATGCTTGCCTTCTCTCAAAGATGAACCAGAATAGCGAACTCCAGGGTTGAACACACGATATTCTTCACTCGTTCCAAAATGCAGTGTGAATTTCTTAATTACCAACAATTCACACAAGTGGAACAAAAAGAATTTGAGCATGCATATGTTCAAACATTCATACATCGTAAATCTCATTCGAATAGACTTGTTCAAACATGGGGAATTTACGCAAAAAAATAGAAAATTCAAATTATCACCACACACAAGTAGACTAGGCGTTTCACATGCCAACTTTTTATCACAAGAGTTCAAAATTTGTTTGTGCGGATTTATTCGTACTTCAGTAAAATTCTTGCCAATACCATACTCATCAATAGGAAAACACTTCTTACCACTATGGAAGGTGTAATCACCATCATTCAGAATATGATAATCAAACAAATCGAACTTTGTATGTGAATAATCTTTATCGCACACTATCACACTTTGTTCATGCTGATCTAATCGAACGCCTTCAATAAAATTGCCAGCAACAAACTTATCATAGAAAAAACTTTTCAAAGCACTAGTTGAAACAAAATCATAAATAATAGATGAACGAAAATTAACCAATTCAATGGGGAAAACAATTTCGCAAAAACAATTTTCAGCAATCTTGTCATAAACATGTGAGTAAATGAGTTGAAACTCGCTCAACAAGGAGCCCTTACCTTGCTTACCATTGGAAATGTGACAATCATTTTTATCTTCCAACTTACCTCTTTCAATCAATTGAAAACGTCTCTCGGTAGAAAGGTAATGAAGTTGGAACCAATCCGTGGATGGAATCTTGCAAACCTGAAATAAAGAAAAATCACAAGGTAATTTCGAAAGGGGGTTAGCAAAAAATTCCTCTCTTTTTGTGATTACTCACTTCACTCGTTTCTTTTACAGACTCTCTTTCTTTTTCACTTGATTTCTTTTCAAGCTCTCCTTCAATTTCTTTTTCCGCTTTTTCTTTTTCAATTTTTTTTTCATTCTCAATTTCTTTTTCAATTATCTTTTCTTCATTTTCTTTTTCTCTCACTTTTTCGATTTCTTTTTCTTTTGCAATTTCTTTTTCTTTTTCGTTTTCTTTTGTTTTCTTTCAATTTCTTTTTCAATCTCTTTCTCCTTTTCTCGCTCAATGGATTGCTTTATTTTGAATTGGTCTTCTTGCACTTGTTCCGGTGTGAGCGGCGCTAAAGTGATTTTCCTTCCTTGATGCTTGAAGGAATACCTATTGGTACGTTCATCGTGAATGACCTTGCGATCCGATTGCCATGGTTCTCCTAGCAACAAATGGCAGACTTGAATAGGCACAACATCACAAAGGACTTCGTCTTGGTATCTTCCGATGGAAAATGCAACACGCACTTGTTGAGTAACTTCAAATTTGCCTTCAACACCAAGTCCTTGCAGTTGATAGGGTCGTGGATGCTTGGTAGTGGCCAAGCCAAGTTTTTTTACCGTTCGAATACTAGCCATGTTTGACCTACTTCCACCATCAATAATGAGGCAACAAACTTTATCGTGGACACGGCAACGCGTGTGAAACATATCTTCACATTGTGGTTCATTTTCCAATCTTTGAAGGATTGCACTAATCTTGATGTCAACGATAGTAGATGTCAAATCTTCTTTATCTTTGTCAAATTGTCGAAATTCAGATCGCATTATCCTTTGCATTTCTTGTCTCCACATTTGGAATTCAAATTCAGAAAATTCTTCAGACATGCTTCAACAAAATATTAGAAAACAAAAGTTAAATTAGAAAGAAAAATAATTCTCACCACAAATCTCTCAAGTTCGCTCAAAAAGAAAAATTCACTCACTCGTGTTTGAACTCTCTTTTAGGCTTTTTTTTCGAATGAACTCACGCTCTCTTGCCTTTTACCACTCGACCTCGTCTCACAAATTCGTAATTCGTCTCGATAGACTTAATTTGCTGCTTGAGGGTCGGTTTCAAAATGGGTTACAAGGGATAATGTCGGGTGTAGGGTAGGCTGAATAAAGAAGAAAATTAGTTTAAAGTGTGGCGTTGGGATGGGTAAATAATGGTAGGAAGGGAAACTTGATGATCGGAGTAATAAGTGATAATGATAAAAACTCGCAAGGCTTTTCACTTTTTTTTTCTTCTTTTTTTTAACTCGATTTTTTTGTCACTTCTTTTTTTCCTTTTTTTCGATTTTTTTGAATTTTTTTTTGAATTTCTTCTCTTTTTTTTAAATCCAATACAATAGTAAACAAAATACGAGGAAGAGAAAAAAAATTAAATTCCAACTCAAATTTTTTTTTGATTTTTTTTGACTTTTTTTTACATTACGAACCTACTCCGAGCTTGATACGAATGTCGGCATTCCTCGTTTTAGTAGCTCTGATACCAAATGATGTGATCCAACTCGGTTGATGGAGTCGAGTTCACTTAAGTTGCCCAATCGTCGACGAGAAGTATTGGTTGATGTCGAATGGAGATAACTTTATGGAGTTGTTTTAAGCGGAAGTAATTAAAAGGGTTCAAAATGGCTTGGTTTGGAGAATGGATGGTTCGATTTAACAAAGAAAATAAAGTTTAAGTAGATAGATAAAATGGAATGGAAATTGAACTCAAGCGAAGAACGATTCAATACTATGTAAAGTATTGCCCCGGGACTTATATTGCTCAAGGTGGATTAAATGGATTGTAGAAGATGGACCTTGACCCGTTACCTATAGAGAGGTAGGAACCAAAGGTATAAAAAGGTGGATGAATGCCACACCAGGATGGTGATAAGTTCAAGAAGTCGGCCTGACGCCACTAGCGAGCTAGATAAGTCAGAACGAGACTCGTACGAAATAGGATAGGAGGAAACCTCACAATCAAGTTTTCAATAATCAAATTCTGTAACCTTTTACAATAAACAAAATAAACTATTTATAGGCTCTCTAATGCCTATTAAAATTCAGCTACTAATGTGTTCACACAACAATTAAAAATGTTCACACTTCAAGCATTAAATCTCTGTTCATGGATAGTGTAAGTTCATGCATGGTTGAATAATCATGTTTCTTCCCAAAACCCGTTCATGCATGCTTAACCAATAAGAAAGCTTCCTTGTTCCATGAATGTGCATCTTCAATTCATATCCAACCCCTCTTGGACGAATGCTAGGTGCATGGGTCATGCATCTCTCTTAATTAAAACTTTAATGATGGGCTGGTTCATGAATGGAAGCATGTACCTTGTAAATTCGTTCTCCCCTTTGTACATGCACATTATACATTCAATGTGATGAATTAAGGTAATATTCCCTCCCTTTGGACGTTCATGAATCCACCCATACATGTATAGGAGCTGATTGGTCAAATTGAGGTGTGAATGGCTTAGATGCTGCCTTGGGAATACGATCGGCCAAGCTTATGCTTTAAGTTGCTGGACACCTTTTGGCCAAATAGGTGCCTTGGGGAGCCAAATGGATCAGCCACCATTCATTGAAAGAGGCCTTACATGCACCGTCCCATACATTGAACCTATCATGCATGAACCTTGTTTAATTACTCTCCAAATTCAACTCACCTACAAAAACACATGAACCAAAATTAAATCACATAAAATTCAGCTGAACAAACATTAATATAATTTAGACACACTAATTAAACATAAATTAAATTAGACAAATTTAATAAAGTCTTAACAAGACATATTAAATTCGGCCAAGACACATTTAAAACATGTAATAAGTCAAAACATAATTATGAGCTATAGTAATTTAAGCTAAATTAATAAATTACTTAATTTATTCAGACATTAAAATAAATGAGTTGAAATAAACTTAAGCCAAGCTCAAACGAGCTAAAGTAAGCTAAGTTGAGCTCAAACGAGCTAAATTAAGCTCATGTGAGCTAAATCGAGCTGGGAAAAACTAAGATTGAGCTTGTTGAGCTGAGATTGAGCTTCATCTTGCACTTGGGGCCCTCGTGTTTAGGCCAATCATGATAGCAACGAGTGGTGCCACAACATGATGCGATTGAGATCACATCAACTGGGATGTTACAGATATAGTCTTTAAGCAGCTCAATCCATCTGCGCTGCCTAAGATTATGTTACTTCTGAGTGAGGAGATACTTGAGGCTCTTATGATCAATGTAAATGATACACTTCTCACCATAGAAATAATGCCTCCAGATTTTCAGCACGAATACCACAGCGGCCAACTCCAAGTTATACGTCGGATAATTTGCCTCATGGGTCTTAAGCTGACGAGACGCATAGGCTACCACCTTACCATCCTGCATCAACACACATCCCAAACCAACATGTGATGCATCACTATAAACAGTGAACTACTTTCTAGGCTCTGGCTGTATCAGAACAGGGGCCTCAGTCAGTACAGTCTTGAGCTTCTCAAAGCTCTTTTGCTGCGCATCAGTCCAGTTAAACGGCACACACTTATGTAGTAGCTTAGTGAAGGGTGCTGCAATTAATTGAAAACCCTCTACAAATCGTCGATAATATCCCGCCAGTCCTAGAAAACTGCGTATTTCAGACATGTTCCTAGGCTGCTTCCACTCCAACACAACCTCAATATTTCAAGGATCAACTTGAATCCCCTCAGCCGAAACTACATGACCAAGAAATGTCTCCTCACGCAGCCAGAACTCGCACTTACTAAACTTAGCATAGAGCTACTTTTCTCTCAAATTCTGAAGAACGACTCGAAAGTGCTCATCGTGCTCATCCTCAGTCCTCAAGTAAACTAGTATATCGGACGATGAATACCACCACAAATCGATCTAGATAAGGCTGGAACACTCGATTCAATAAATCCATGAAAGTTGTCGATCCATTAGTCAGTCCGAATGGCATCACTAGGAACTCGTACTGACAATAACGAGTCTTAAACGACATCTTATGAACATCAGCCTCCTTAACCCTTAATTGATGATATCCTGATCAGAGGTCAATCTTGGAGAAAATTGAAGCTCCTCAAAACTGGTCAAATAGATCATCTATCCTCGGTAGGGGGTACTTGTTCTTATTGGTCATCTTCTTCAGTTGCCGGTAGTCGATGCACATTTGCGTGGATCCATCCTTCTTTTTTACAAACAGTACCGGTGCTCCCCACGGAGACATACTAGGGCGGATGAACCTACGATCCAGTAACTCCTAAATCTGGGCCTTAAGCTCCGTAAGCTCTTTCAATCCCATTCGGTAGGGGGCGATAGACACTGAAGCTGCACCATGAAGGAGCTCTATCTCAAACTCCACTTCACGATTCAGAGGTAAACCTGGTAGCTCCTCAGGAAAGACGTCTGGAACGTCCTTTACCATTCTGATATCCTTAACAATAGAGTCCCCAGAATCTGAAACACTTACATAGGCCAAGAATGCCTCACATCCCTTACGAACCACCTTCTCCGCCACCAGTGAAGAGATCACATTAGATAAGTAGTTTCGACGTTTTCCAATCATGACTACCTCTATATCCTCCTCGGTGATTTTCTCCTTCTCGACCAGGGCAGACAGATCTCACTCCCTCTGCGGGGTTATCAGAACTCTCAAACTATCTCTGAGGCCATCCTCAAAGCGGACACATTGCTCATACTCAAATGCCACCATACCTCGCGCATAGCAACTCACTCTCAAAAACTCGGCCACTGATCGATCCCTTTGTGTAAGATTCAGAAACTCCCTCCTACGCGCATCCACATAACTAGCTCTAACATATTTCCCCTATAAGGCGGTCTTAAAGAACTCCCAAGCAAGACGTTTGGGCTGACTGCCCTCCTTAACAGTCAACCACCATTGATAAGCCTCGTCCCGCAGCAGCGAGACTGCACCCTTTAATTTCTACTTAGAGGTGCAATCTAGATCATCCATGATCCTTTCTGTGGCCTCAATCCAGTACTCGGCCATATTAGGGGCGACCCCAGTGACACCCCTAAAGAGCTCACCTCCATTGGACAGGAGCCGTTCCGTAACCGACCCTCGACCCTCAAATCTAGTATTGGGCCCAGCAACCCTCTCCAAAATCCTTAGCATAGATTGGGACAATGCATCGTACCCAGCCATGCAATCTTGAGACCCAGTTTCAGTAGCGGGTGACACTGGCGACCCACTCGTATCCAAATTTGGCAGGCTACTCGATGACGAGGACTCAGCTCGAGCCCCTCTACGGCCTTCACCTTGGCCTCTAGTACCCCGTCCATAGATACCTCGTGTGCTCATATCTAATCGAATTTACCTGATATTATAAGTTTTATGAATCAGTTATAGTTCTAGTGTTTATTAACAAATGTTTTATGTAAAACAGTATCAGTTATTCATAGTTTGTTTTAATAAATCGCAGTCTCGCTATAGTTTCTAGTTTCTCTACAATTTTTAGTATACACTAACTAAAGTGTTTTCAGTACAGTTTACTACCTATAGTAGTTTCAGAATATACTATCCATAATAGTTTCAGTTTAAAACAAATCACAGTTCAGAATACTTACAGGATCAACGTCGGAGACTCGGTGTACCACTTACTCAGTAAAAACATTTTAAATCATTTAGAAATCAATCAATTTTTTGAAAGCCCAATTTTTATAAAACCCATAATCCACAACCGAGTTTTGCAACTCGGCGCTGATATCACTAAATGTAACACCTCAAATTGGCCTAGACGTTATGGCCGGATCTAGCGATGTCACATGATAGGGTGTTTAAAAATCGTGTCTATGCATTAAAACCATTTCAATTGAATTCATTATCTTAATATCTTATTAGTTCCAAAATTGTGTTGCTCATTTAGTCAATAGTTTCAAAACGTTATTCGTGTGCGAAAGCTTTTAAAATAGATTAAACAATCGTGCGTTTAGGAAAAAACATTTGTTTCTTTTGAAAACCGAGGTTTCCTACTACTAGCAGTTGTAATTCATAAGGCAAAGATAATTAAAACTCAAAAACAAAGTCTGAAAGTCCAATTACAACCCAAAAACTTAGCTAGTAAAAATAGAAGAGAAATAAAACCAACTATCATAAATATGTGTTAAAAAAACCATGAAAGTCCAAAACCGTGGTCACCGCCGAGTCCTCCACCGCACCGATCTGTTCACATTTAAACAAAAGGGGTGAGTTTACGAAAACTCAGTGTCTAATCCAATAGAAAATAAACAATAGCAAATCACAGTGCATAGTTAAAGTAGTCCTGGGCCTAAACCCTTTTTTAATATCAGTAACAGTTTGGGCCTTAGCCCATCTCAGTACAGTATCAAATATGCAGTAGGGCCTTAGCCCATCACATTATTAGTAGCAGTCATGCAGTAGTCAGTAACAAAGTCCTACCTAACTAGCCTCTACACACCATTTCCGTCCAACCCTACACTCCATGTGGGGATCAAATCAACCCACCCATCCTTACACTCCAGGTAGTACCGAATGCGACACAAAACAGTAATTTGCAGCTGTGCTGCCAGTATGTTAGGCTTAAGAGCCTTTCAGTACACTTTCTCCAAATATAATTAACCCAACCCCATGCAATGCAACATACAAGTCATGACATGCTATCTCAGGACATTAGTACATATAGCCAATTCAGTATACAAGCATACTATCATCATGCTCAACACATATATAAGTCAAACAGTTAGCTCGTACAATTAGGGGTCTAAGTGATGCTTACCGACCCTACAGTAGGTTTACAATCGACTTGGGCAACTCATGCAACCTTAGCAATAAATTCAGTGAAAATGGGCTCACACGCTCGTGTGGTCTGCCCGTGTGAGCCAACACGTCTATGGGGCCCACTCAGCCCAAATTGGCTTTG
This sequence comes from Gossypium hirsutum, assembly GCF_007990345.1. Classification (NCBI taxonomy): domain Eukaryota; kingdom Viridiplantae; phylum Streptophyta; class Magnoliopsida; order Malvales; family Malvaceae; genus Gossypium; species Gossypium hirsutum. The sequence goes on along the minus strand of NC_053439.1, from coordinate 21,861,416 downwards.
GCCGCGTGCTCCATCTTTAATGTAACCCACGCTAGCTAAATATTCATATATGTTTTCACTATTTACTTGTATGTTCTTTCAAAGTTGTCTACTTGAGTCACTGTTACTAAATTATTTATATCTTGAGCTAAAGAATTCCAAATTAAGGTTCGCTTAATGTATTTGAACTAGACTCAAATAAATTTCAAGCATAAAATTTTCAGAATTTTTGGTTCAGCCAATAACTACAGTAAAATCTTCAATTTTACCCCTATTCTACTGTCTGACAGCTTGGACCTTTCTTTGCTAAAAATTAATTATCTCTTAGTAAAAAATTTGGATAATGTTACCATTTATTTCTATTGAAACTAGACTCATTAATAATTTAAAAATGTAAATTTTAACCCCTAATTATTTTTCTCCAATTTTTGATGATTTTCCAAAGTCAGAACAAGGGAAAACAAATTCATTTTGACCTTGTCTCACAAAACTTATTATATCTCACGATTTACAATTTCATTACTTACACCGTTTCTTCTACGAGAAACTAGACTCAATAATATTTAATTTCATATTTTTTTCATCCTCTAATTCGAATTCTACAATTTATGGTAATTTTTCAAAGTTAGCCTACTGCTGCTGCTGTCCAAACAGCAATGAATTTTGACTTTTCGCCAAATCCCATTTTCTACGTTTCGGGTACACACTTCGTTTTGTTTGATACTAAAATAGTCCCCGAGTACTCCGAAGCCTATAATTTAACAAATAAAAATAATTTAATCTGACATAACGTGATCCCAAATTGAGCTCGTATCGAGGTTTTAACCCATAAGCGACTAAACCTTACCTTCAACTGATGAACAATAATTCCCACACAAACTAAGACTCTGATTGGTGATTACGAGCCCTTGAATCCTCCCATAATTGTCATACACAAAAAACTTCAAAAGAAAGTTAACAAACGGAGACAAATAACTTGTCTAAAACTTACCGAACGATCGCAGACAAATGTGGAGCGACACGAGGTAAAGTGGGAAAAGAAAAATCAAGAAGATGAAAGGTGAAAGAGAGCAGAAATTCGACAGCAATGAAGAGAAAAACTATAAAAAGGTGGAGGGATTTTAGGAAAAGTAAAAAAAGGAAAAAAAAAGATAAACAGAATATTTTATAACCACCCCAATCCCTTATTTCTCTCCATCAAACTCCCCACTAAATCCACTACTCAGATTTTTAGTCCATCTCAAACTCTCTTGGACGCACGAGCAAAAATAATGTCCACGCCAAGATTCGAACACAAGACCTCCTTCACACCAACACTTCACTTATCCACCAGACCAGTAGGCCGATTCTGTTAATTATTTGCCAACTTTTACTTAAAATCCTATTGACCAAAGATAAGGCTTATTCATAAAAATACCAAAATTTGCCCAAGTCTTGGCTTGAACTTGGGACCTCCCAAACACACCCAGAACACATAACCACTAAAGCAGAAAGATATTTTGTGTCACACATTCACAACACCCAAAATTAAAATTTTGGTGCGTTACATTTCCTTCATGGTCTTACAGTTAATTTCAATCTAATATATGCCCGTCTGGTTAGCAATATAATTGCCCTACTAAAGGTTTAACAATAGAACGTTAACTTAGCATTTACTTACCCAGATAATCACCTTCTTACAAACTCATACACCTCGTATACCAGAACTTTACCTGCATGCTTATCAAACATTATTCCTTTAATAGAACATTATGCATATTATTACAGAACATCTCTCATCTTTACTATACCCATACCTTTACCATTTTCTATAGACATCATCATCCCATCTATGAATGTGTATATAAATATACTTCTTATTTGAAAATTTCATATAAAAGAGTTAGGGTAGAGACTCACTTGCACTCACCTATAGTAATTTGAAGCTCTAGACCCAATCATCCATCATGAACCAATAAAAACTACTGTTTACAAAACATAGAAACGCTATTAAAAACTTATTCGTATACAACTTACCATCATCTCAAGCACTTACAACCCTCATGCAAAGCCTTATACTTACATCTTACTGTTTCAAAATTTAACATGTAGAGTAGTAATACATACCCAAAGGTGGAATAGCCATAGGTTAAACATAGAATCTAAGCTTCCAGTATAAGGAAGAAGAAATGAAATCAATTCCAGAAAAGAATTAGAGAGTAAAATTCATAATCCATAAGGAAACTCCTCTCAGAACCCTTAACTCATATATATAATCCAATCTCCCTTACAAACATTCAACAAGTGTCACTTAAATTCAGAGCTTGTCTTTCTTTTTGGCCTACAGACTCCAAAAGAAACATAAATAAAAATCTTGCAAAACAAATGAGTGAATTACAACTTTCCAATCACAGGTTCTTTCACTACTATACACCTTATCCTTGAACCTGCCCGAACTGAGATGTGACATATTTGATAATGCTATGTGACCAAAATAGCTTGGATGACCTGAATAATGTTTAATTACTTAGTGAATTTTTATACAACAAACTCACTTGTTTTCTTGTGAATTGATTTGTTAGGTTTAGTATCATATTAATTAATTTAATGATTATATGTGATTCAATGTGAGTTTATAAGTAGATTTAATCACATGAACTTACTAAGCTATTAAAAGCTTACTTTGTTTCATTTTCTATTTTTTGTAGTTGACATTTTGCTGAACAAGGCTGTTGGATCAATTCTAGAGCTCACCCTCTCAAGCTTCAATCTCGGTAGAATTTGGAATCATTTTTACTTCAGTTATGTGGCATGTATATAGGCTATTCTTAAATTATGTTTTGAGCTTGGAGGTTGATGTTGTAAAGTGTTCATAATGTTTGTTATGTAAGGTTGAACTTTTAAGGTTTTTATGGCATACTTATAAGGTAAATGATGAATGTATGTGTAGTATAGGTTTGCTTGATCTTGAATCATAAAATGTATGGAAATGGTAATGCTTAAATGAAATGTGTGGCTAATGTGCTAAATGATAGATGTAAGGTTTGAACTTATTAGATTAAGTTAGTTTTGTGTTATGGCAAGTTTTGGTACATTTGAAGGTAGTTGTATGTTTGAGACCTAAATGGTCAAGTTGGGTTTGTGAATTGATGAACTTAGGCAAAATGGACTTTTTTGGTCTGTGAAAGTTATCATAGGTATCATGGTTTTGACATGGTGAATGTTTGATAATGTATTATCTTGTTTGTGGTGGTGCCAAAATGGCATATTGGTTAGGCACTACTAGGATGTTTTTATGCTATGTTTTGGCATAGGTTTGAAATGTATTGAGAAAAGTTTCAAAGTGTTATCATATGCTATTGTAGGTACATTTTTTGGGTCACACAGTTTACCACACGACAATATGTCAACACGGGTTGTTGACATGGTCGCGTGCTACTTGATTTTAAGTTACTTTTAGTTCACACAGTTATAATTAGTTCACGGTCCAGCCACACAGTTGTGTGATATTTGTTGGAAATTTTACATTTTAACCCATATGGCCCCAGTGAGTTACACGGTCGTGTATCTCAATACTACATGATTTCATCCTTCCACATGATCATGTGACCTATGTTTTACATTTTTACCTTTATTTTTTAAAATGTTTCAATTTAGTCCCTGTTCAATCCTGAACTTGTTTTAGAACTTTCATAAGCTCAATTAAGACCCGAATTAAGTTGTTAATCATGTTTTGCATAGATTATGAAATGATAAATTGACTTTTAAATTGGAATTGCATGTGATGATCTCTGTTTTCTGTGGTAGATCATGTATCTCAAGTTTGGTGTCCAGACTGGGTATGGGGTGTTACAGACATGTTTAGGTTCCTCTACTAATATAAGTTGTCTTTCTATATTATGACCCTACCACATAATATCGCTTAGTATTAGTTAAACATTAGACAACCAATGAGCTGATATTTATTTCTATTTTGCATTACATGCAAAAACTACATGAGGATATTATACAAAAGGTACTAATGTAATTCATAAATAATTTTATTAACTAATCTGTTTGAAAAAGTTACAAGTGTACAAACGAATATACTACACTTAGGGCATCATATCCAGCACCAACTTGGTGTTATTCCTGCGCACCTACCCTACATGGCGTAATAGCCCACGTCACTAGCAGTAACTACCGTGAATCATTTGCACTGCAGGGTGAGGCACCTGGCAATCCCATGTCATGTTACGTGCCCTAGCCATTTCTGCCTCTCGAGCACTTTGCTAGAGCGCGATGACCTGACTCCCCGTGGTCGTCTAGCACACCCGCTTGACTGGAGCACTTTGCCCCTACCAGTTCCGTGGGTGTTGTGTAGCTTGTTCACACAATGGGGCGCGATGCCTTTTGCACTACCATGTGTCTTGTGATGATTGGAGCGATGCTACCTACACTGCGGCATGCCAGCCACCGACCACGATGCTTGGTCGTTCCACCATCAATTGTTTGATCGATTAGTTTAAGGGTCCACCATGCTTTTCTGGGTTCCACCAAAATACTTTTAGTTTAAAAAATTTTAGTTTGTTTCCAACTCACAAGGTTATCTAATTTTATAGGGAAAAATTAATAAACCTATATGGAGATGATAGTCCACAACCTAATTACAAACCCCCAAAATATTTAAACTATAATAAGTCTAATTTCAAGGAACTACATTTTTTGGCAAAATTAGAAAAAATAAAATCATATCATTTTCAAACATCCATTTACATATAATTCCAGAAACATAAATATAAATAAGAATGTCATTATTTAAAATCAATCTACATAGAGAGAAACAAAAATTGGGTAATCTATTTATACCATAAATATAGCACATCCTGGCACTGATACCAATTAAATTTAGGATTTTAATATATCAAAGTATATGAGTTACATACACAAAGTCTACCACTTACTCAAGATTAAGGTAAAATGATTCAGGATGAATTCAACTTAGGTCTAATCTATTGCTAATCCTAATAATCACATCCATGTCTCTATCCTTTCGGGAGTCATCCACTCCAATACCTAAGACAAGACATCTCCCCAATTGAACTTGATAAGTAACATAATAGTCTTTTGAATCAATTTGCTCAATTTTGATTTCCCAAACTACGAACCATTTAGATTACCTATTAATAGAAGTTGTCTTCCTGTCATGATTCGACCACACAATGCAACTTAATATTAATTAAACTTCATGTAATAGTATGCTATCATTTTCTTATACATTTTTATTTTCATGGAAAAATCATTGAAGACAATTATATAAAAGATAATAAGTTTAGCTATGAAATTTTATTAACCAATCTGTTTGAAAAATTACAAGCATTAAAGATGAAATAACTACACTAAAATAACTACACTAAGGGCACTAGATCCTAACATGGGTAAGGAGAAAGAAATCATGGACTTTAATTTACAACACGTGCGCCAACATTTGCATATACAAGTTTTTTCTCTTAGTGTGGGCAAACTTGCTAGTAGGCGAAGCAAGGGGATTATGGCGAACATGAGTGACGATGGTTCATTCTTTTGTCCATTTTATCTTTGTACGCTTTAACATGGCCCTAGTAACTTCGTCGTGTGTTGCAAAAATGATTGAATTGACACAAGCTGGCATTATCACTTGTTTTTCACTTCATCTATTAGAGTATTCCTAAAGACCAATCATGAGATGATTGTAATCACATACTTATTTTACCTTGTTTATTAATATAAGGCATTGCCATTATTATTTCAATTTCTTTTTTTTTTGTGTATATAAATAAACTGAATTGTAATAAAGTCCTAAGAAAATATGATTATTCTTAAAAAGGTCCTTAGTCAAGTCTTATTATGGGCTTGGGCTACAATAATGCATTGAGACTAATGTTTAATTGGTTGATGAAAAAGAATTATCATTGACACAGGGATGTCAAAATAAATACGGAGTATGTATTAGAGAATAACATATTGGGCTGACCCGGTATGAGTATGTTTCTTGGATTATTATGTAATAGTCACAATATTACTCATAGTGATAACTATGTACATGATCTTCAGACTTGAGATCATCATTGTCCCAACATCGTGAGTTGTATATTTTGATACAGTCAAAACGTCTATCGTAACAAGTTGTACTATAAAGACTGATGTTGGATATACTACAATCCATTTAGTGGGATATGGTTGATCAAGATAGGATTTACCCCTCCCACATAATGGGAGCAATATCTTAGGTCTCTTGATGGAGTGAGACTAGAAATGCATGGTCATGCTTAAATAAGTTGATATGAGATACCACACTTATTTGTTTATTTTAGTCTGCTCAAAAAAATCAAGAAATATGATATTGGACTATGCAAGTGTGATTATTCCATGACTTGTGTTCAATCTAGATATTAAGGATAAAAGGATATAATACATGAAAAGATTATCATAGAAAGGTTATGTCGAATCATGACTTCTTCTAACTTGGGTGGCAATGATACATTATTAGCCACTCGTTGCTTGTAATGTTAGAAATGTTCTAGTATTACTACCAACGTTACAAGAGCCTTTAGGGTCACACCTTATAGTTGAAACGAACAGAATCCAAATATATTTGGTATTGTATTTAGTTGTCATATGAATTAATTTAATTTGATAGTTAAATATTAAACATATTTTATGTACAAACTTGTTGTACACAAATAGAGAACATAGATATAATTAATATATGAATTTGATTCATACAAAATATTAATCGTATATATTTTACCGATTTTATTAATATAAAAAATTTTATTTTGGTCAAAATATAAAAGACATGGAAATTAATATATGAATTTAATTCAGACAAAATATTAATTGTATATATTTTATAGAATTTATTAATATAAATAGTTTAATTAATTAATTTCGGTCAAAATATAAAAGATATGAAATTTAATATTCTTTTGGAAAGAATATAATTAATATATGAATTTGATTTATACAAAATATTAATTTTATATATTTTACCGATTTTAGTAATATAAACAGTTATATTAAATAATTTCGGTCAAAATATAAAAGACATGGAAATTAATATTCTTTTGGAAAGAATATAATTAATATATGAATTTGATTTATACAAAATATTTAATTGTATACATTTTACCGAATTCATTAATATAAATAATTCTATTAATTAATTTCGGTTAAAATATAAAAGACATGGAAATTAAAATTTTTTTGGAAAGAATATAATTAATATATAAATTTGATTCATACAAAATATGAATTATATATATCACCGAATTTATTAATATAAACAGTTATATTAATTAATTTCAGTCAAAATATAAAAAAATATGGAAATTAATATTTTTTGGAAAGAATATAATTAATATATGAATTTGATTTATACAAATTATTAACTATATATATTACAGAATTTATTAATATAAACATTTATATTAATTAATTTCAGTCAAAATATAAAAGATGTGGAAATTAATATTATTTTGAAAAGAATATAATTCATTTTTCTAACTTTTCATTTGCCTTCTCTATTAATAAGAGAATAAACTTGATTTTCCTTTTTAATATGTGATATCAAAGATGATAAAAGGATGATAATCCTTTTGTATGTTAACGTTACCAACTTAATAATTTAAAAAGTCTAGCAATCGTTTTTAATTCTCTCTGAAAAGTTTAAGAGAAAGCGGTTGTTCGTTTTTTAAGGGGTGGACTACGTAGAGGTCAGGATGTTTTCATTGTGGCTTGGAATCGACATCAAATCAGCAGCATCCTTTCAACATTTTCAGTAAAGAAGGTATATTTTCAACCCGATTCCTTCCTCGTACATGGATCTTTGGCTGTGAATTCCCGGAATATTTTTTTACTACGTCACGAGGCGTACCGATGGTCCCAACATAATCACCGTTGGGAGAGAGGCTTTGAAGGTTTCCCCGTTTTTAAGGGTGGACTTCAGGTTCTCCACCAAACCTTGGAGCAATTGTGGTGGAGAACCAAAAACTAAAGGAAACCAATTAAAAGTAGTGGAAAGAGCTGGAAGATGAGGTGAGGAAGTTGAAAGGAAGTGAAGAACAAGCCAAACTTTGGAAGGATAATTTCTTTTTTTGTAGTGGCACTCATTTGTCTAAGATGGAGACTTCTGTGAAGCTATTGTTTGAAGAGCTAATGAAGGCTCAAGATGAACTAGCGACAAGGAATTGCTGGTGAAATTTGACGTGGAAAACCATGAGACTTCCATTGACCGAGTGTATGACGAGGAAGGTCAAGTATTTTTTTTTTTGAAAATGCCCTGAATATACATCACACAATTATAATTAACATTTAGTTTGCTTGTATTCTTTTGGATCTGTAGGAGGCTAGGTTGGATCCTCCTGAATTGCGCATGAAACTCAAATTCACAAGTTGAGCTTTTCTGCTAAAGCTTGGTGCTGCAAAGCCGATTCCTAATATACTTAGCTAGTTCTTCATTGTTGTTGTAATTGAAACGTGTTTGTAGAATAAGGGCTTTTGAAAAATATGGTAGAAAGTGATATGAAAAAGTGTGATTTGTAAATTTGTAATGTTCTCCGTTGCTGTCAGAAATTGTAGTTGAATGTTAAAATTTTCTTTTTAGACATGATAGTAGAAAGTAAAAATTTAGTTAAGTTATATGATATTTAAATAATTTAATATAATTATACATGAAATATAAATTTTAAATGCCTTATAAGTAATTAATATAAATTATATGTAAAATTAATGATATATAAAATATTTTATAATTAAATATAATCAATAATATTTTAATAATTTAATATAATGATACATGAAATATTTTAAATTTTTAATATAATGCTATATAAAATATAAATTAATCTAATTTTTGTATATCTTTAAATATTTAATATAAATAAGAATATTTTGATAAATTTTACTTTGCAAAAGTTAAAAACATCTAAATCATATTTTTTTTATTTGAGTGGAAAAACACTTTTTAACTCTAAAAGTCAAGTATTCTTTATTACTTCTGCAATACAAAAATACTTTTAACTTGAAAATAGTTTTTCATGGTAAGAACACACCCAAACTTAATTCTTCATTGTATTTCAAACTAGCTTTTAAAATCAAAAACACTTTTGACGCTATAAGAAATGAACAACAATGTCAATTTTCTCAAGTTTGAAAAAATATTTTCTCTTTAAATGTAAAATTATCAAAATATCACAGTTTATTCTTTTCCCGACAAATTAAAAGTTTAATTGATTGTCATATATATTTATTTTGAACTAAATGAATCCATATACAATCAAATATTTTTTTTTATGTTTTAACTTAGCAATTAGCAGTGAGTCTATAAATTAATAAAAAAAATTGTTAATTTCCTCTCATATGATTTTTATGTTTAAATTAAAATTTTAAAAAAATTTATATTAATTGCTTAATAGGTATTTAAATTTTATATTCTTTATATTAGTGTATTAAATTATTCAAATACTATTTAAGTTAATTTATTTTTAGTTCCTAAGTGGATATTTTAACTTTCACACTATTTTTTTTGATAATAATACTAAAAATTTAAATTAACAAATCAAACTTTTTCATTGTCCCTTTCAAAAGCAATTTTCAATCAAGAATTTACCCTCTAAAATTAGATAGATCAAAAACGTAATAAAAAAACCATAAAAAATCTTCATCTCAATAAAATTAATCATATTAGATTGTGTACCCAATATTTCATTATTTCATTATTACGAGTTGGTCATATGTTGATAAAACTATGATTATTGTTGAAGAAAAAAAACTTTGATAATCTGAAACATAAGATAGGGACTAAACAGTGAATAGAATTTAAAGAAGTGAAATGGCTTTCACATGTGAAAAATGATTCTTTGATGGTAAAAACATTGAAAAAAAACCCCAAGTTTTAGAGACGCATAGGTATCGTTAAAAGAGGGAAATGCAAAAAAAAATTGAGATGAAAACATGGATAAGTGTGCCAAATAGTAAAACAATGGAGAAACAACTAAGATGCAAATATATAAAAATATAGCGAAATAGTAAATGACATGATTTAAAGTATCTCTTTAAAAGATTAAAACTACAAAATAAAGATTTTAAACACCGTCACTTTTGGAAAAGGAAAAACTACCATTCCAGTTAAGAAGTATAAAGGTTTAAAATTATATTTGGATTGACTGTAAATTTAATTTTAATAAGGTTAAAAATAATAATAATGGTAAATTAATTATTATAATTATAAGGTAAAATATTTTATTTTACCACATGAATCATTCATTCAAAAGCATACTAAATTTATAAAAAAATATAATTATCAATTATTAAGTTAATCATTTTTAATTAAATATTAAAAATAAATTTATTTAAAAAATTATATCTCTTTTAACTAATAAAACAATTTTTTATCTTGTCTATTTCTAATAACTTTTAATTATTTTTCATCCACGGAGAGTGGGATCCCAATTTCTAAGAATATATAGTGTAGGAAAAAGTAGAAAGAAAGCACTAGCATGAAGTAAATGAAGTTGTAATAATTACTCTAACAAAGGTTATTTGGTTGTGGAAATTATGGTTTACATCTTCGAAGAGGATTTAGGTTTATCATCAAACTCTCCGTCCTTCCCCTTTAAACTATTATCAAAACCATCATAGTCGAACCTCTGCCAATGTGATGGAAATTTAGCACTATCCTGGTTGTGCTTAAGGCCCATTTCCATGTCAAATTTATTGCTTTTGTCATCTTTAATTGAAAGGTTTCCGTCTTCTGAGACCCATGCCCGCAAATTCAGCTCTGAAGATGGAATCCTTGTAAGGAAAACTTCTTTGAAGTTCCTTAGTACGCCTTTGTTGAAAGGATTTTTCTTCTTATCATAACGGTATCGAAAGCTTTCATAGGTTGTCTGAGATTCAAAATGCAAAAGCAGCCACAACTTTAGTTTATTAATTAATTGATTACAGTATGCATGGAATGAAACAAAAACCATATTCAACAAAATAGTTAAATCACCTGGTTAGTGCAAATGAGATAGAAATGGAAAACTGTTAAGCCACCAACAAACCAGACAGCTAGGAAGCAATACACAATGAGAATAACAGATAGTACATCACGAGACATGGCAGTCCATAAGCCCTGCGGGTGTCGAAGAATGTTGATCCAAGAGCACGAGAACACATATACGCATAAGGCAGTGGAAGATGATAAAAAACAGATGAAGAAAGGGTAGTTGCGCTGCGAACCATATGAAATGGAGTATTTTTATTATTTTGGTAATTTACAACTTGTAATTTATTACTTAAGTTTAGGCCTTATATATATTTGAAGAGAAACTTACCAGTCCGATGCATTGACCCACCCACGGACAATGGTGGTCGAATTTTTGCACACAATTGTTATAAATGGAGCAATGGGAAGCACGCGGAGAACGATATAGCAAGCATGTCTCGCAAAACTTGACTTTAACCGTTTGACCATTTTTCAATACTACATCCTTCACCTTTGGAATTTTAAGGCTTGTTTTGTTGATGGCCCAGTCCCATGGTGGACCCTGCGGTGACTTCTTTGATTCTTCTGAGGAGGGTTCAGACGCTTTTGAATTCCTAGGTATTATTCCAGGGTCTCCACTACTTGTCAGAAATAGGAAACTTAGATCCTGCATGCGTGAGAGAAGTGACAAACTTAAATCCGGCATTGCTATACCCAGCTTCCCTAACAAAACAATAATAACCTATAGTACAATTAATTAGTAAAGAAACATATATAGGTGAACAACTTTTAAGTAACTATTCAAGTACATAATAATTTACCAACCAAAACAGTAAGGATGAGGCCCCCAATAAATATGTGAAAATTTAAAGAATCATCTTCCTACACATTCACCGACATCTTTATGCAGAATGCTATCGAAGGACATCCAATTAGAAACGAAGTTAAGAAAAGTGAAGATGCGTCAGGGCCTAACAGAATTCTCCCACCACAACAAAATTTCTGTTTTTTCAAAGAAAGTCCACACCAAGTTTGGCATTAGCTTCTATACTAACTCTTATTTAACAAAAGCTCCAATTTTGCAACTTATTTATGATCATCAGATAACTCATGTTCATTGAAAGCAATCAAAACTCATCCAATAATTGAAATCGTTAAAAAGGAAAATGCAACATGCACAAAAGGCCCAATTAATAAATTTATTTATATAAACTAAAATCTTCATACATATATCGCACCACTTGAGCATTAATTAATTGCTTGAGTTTACATTTTCAACATTATATTGATATCATTATCTCAAATATTAAAAAGTCTCTCAAGCAAAAGCAATAATAAATATATATTGTTAGAAGACAAGTTAAAATTTAGAATCTAATTGAGTCCTAGCTAGCTCGGTTGGTATCGACATTGTTACTTAAGTAGGAGAATGTGTGTTCGAGTTCGTTAAAACACATTTATCTTCCTATTTAAAGATTTGAGAGAGATTATGAGTAGTTCTAGGCATTTGTATTTAAAAAAAACTTAAATTCTATGATAGAGAAGCGGTATAAGAGGCATCATCTGCAAAAAAACGATCAATCAAGCTTTAAAAAGGAAAAGAAAGAAAAATACATTGTTCCCCTGCCAAGCTTGATAAATCCTCTTACGCATGGGTTTAGACATGTCAAAGGAGGAAGAGTCATAAATTTGGTTTTTCTTGACTCCCATTTTAAGATATTTTATTTGAATGCAAGATCTGAGCTATGTGATAAAGAAGACAAGACACCCAAAAAGTCGAAACTTGGAAAGAAGAATCAACAAAAACCACACCAAAAACCAAAAAAAGAATGAAAAAGGGTCAACAGGCTTTCTTCATTGTTTTGGCATCGTAAGAAAGCGAATGACAACGTTATCAAACGTTTGCTTTTATGGGTATATTTTGTTGTTCTTCTCTCACATCTCTCTCTGCAAATTTCCCTTGTACGATTGTTGGCTTGGCTTTACCAAATCATCATCTCCTTACACCTTTCTCTTAACAAACTTTTGATATGCATCTTTTAGACTTTCTAATTTGGAGCGAGCTTTCGGCACCCTAAAGTAATTCTATTTTTTATATTTTCATAGATACTATTTCACTTTTTTACCTTTTAACTCATCTATCTAAATTTTCATCTTCAATTTAAATGCACCTAGTAACTTTAAAAAGAATAGGCCAATACATGATTAATTTAATAACTTATGCATAACCAATAAAGACTTTATAGAGTAAGATTATGTGGCATGCCATGTGAAAGTACGTTGATTTGGAATGCTACATGAGTAAAAAAACATTTCTAAAATTAATAATAAATTTTAATAAATGTATATCTAGTTTTAATTTAAAAAAATAACATTTATATTCATATCAATATAGGTATTAATTTGTTTACATTCATTTTGTACATAGTTATTAAAAGCACATAAAATATTATTTAAAAATTATAAAATATTTTTCAAAAATATAAAATAATTAAAATAATTATAGAAATATAAATAATTACTAAAAAAATCTACAATCACAAACTTGGAGAAGGGTTTGTTTGTTAACTTCTTGTTACGGGATACAAAAAATCGATTTGAGTATTAGTAATTTGTTTTTTCTTATAGGTTTATTTATATTTATATTAGCATAAGACCTTCGTTGATGCCGGGGTTTTATAAAATATTTTACATTGTTCAATTAATGAATAGCAAAAAGTAATTACTATGAATCAATAGTTATTAAAAATTTTATTAAATAATAAGTCTTATTTATATTTTATTGTTCAATCCACTATCAATTTTATAAAATTTGTTTAGAGTCGTTAAATTGACTTTTGTTGTTTTGTAGTTAATCGTTTTAGATAGATTTGAAAGTAAAACAAAGACTAAAAAATAATTTATTTTACTATGGAGATATTTGAATTTAATAATTTGTACTTATTTTAGATCTATATCTGAACTTGAAAATTATTAGTTAGCCTAGTATTTTTTTTTGTACCAAACTATTAAAATACTTGATGTGCCATTAACGATCAATATTATGATGACACGTGGTAATTTTACTTTTTGACACGTAAAAATATAAAATATAATAAAGTTTACAAAACAAATTATAATTTTTTTAGTACTTTTATATATTTTTAATTTTTTATAACATATCATATTTTTATATTATTATTTTTAATTTTAAAATATATAAAATCTTAAAAAATAAAAAAAATTATAAATTTATAAAAATATTAAAAATATTATTTGAAACTAGAATGCACTTGAACAATTGATTAAGTAGATAATTTGAATCTAAACAATCATTTCCAAGCATATTTTTTAAGTGATTTTTATATATTTTTAAATTTTCATAAACTATCATATTTTAATTTTATTGTTAAATTAAAAATAAAATAAAATATATATTTTATAAACGGTGATGTTTTATACAATTTATTTTTTATTCTTTTATAAATCATACTTATATATTTGGACAAATATGTTTTATAAAATTAGATGTTTTATATTTTTTTTATAAATTTTGATGTTAAATAATATATTTTATAAATATACGATTTTATATATTTTTAATTTCTTAACAATAATAATATAAAATTATATTATTTTGTGAATATATATAAGAACTAAAAAACATGTTTGGAATTAATCTAGACAAATGGTTATCCGGGTTCAAAAGTATTTGGACAACCAATTGATCAGGTTCATTCTAGAGTAAAATAACATTTCTAGTATATTTTTTTATATTTTTAAGATTTTATATATTTTAAATTTCAAAATAATAATATAAAAATTGATATGTTATAAAAATAAAAATATATAAAAATACGAAAAAATTATGTCTAGAATGAACCTAGACAAATTATTGTCCAAATTCATATGAACGTGGAGAACCATTTGTCCAGATTCATTCCCTTTGTGTAAAAATCATAATTTTTTATTCTTTTCCACGTGCCAAAATGTGAAACTACCATGTGCCGCCACACTATTGGTCGTCAGTGGCATATTAGTGTATTTTAACAGTGTTAGTTAGCTACTTAAAAATAATATTAAGTTGACTTACGATTTTTAAATCTAGGTACTAATTAGGTCAAAAAAAAGTTTAGGTAACAATTAAGCATAAGTTGTCAAGTTCAAATACCTCTCTATATATTAACTCTATTAAAAATGGATTAGGTAGACATTCTCCCTTCTTTGCAATCAAAGCTTTTCTTATTCATCATCTTGACAAAATTACACATAAAAAAATAAAATTACAACTCATATATAATGAAATTTTACTAAAAAAATATAAAGTTATTAAACCATTTATATTTCTCATTTTTCTCACTTTTTTCACTTTTCTCACTTTTCAAGGATTCTTATGTGATCTAATTACCTTGTATACTGAGATATGCAATCCAAGAAGATATGGAGTGACTTTGTGTTCTTTTTTATCCTTATATTAAGGATCATTGATTTGTTGAGATTTTGATACATTATAATGGATTGAAGGTTACCTTGTGAAGATGGGTTAATGCTCTAAAATGGACGGCTTATTCAACCTTGATAGAGTTTTTATTGTTAAGGCAATTTTTTAATGGATGTCGATGTGCCAAAGAAAGTGGCCACTTCCACTAGCACATCAACATGAAATAACTTACCTTATTTGAAATTTGAAATCATTTCAACCAAATCTGTTGGGAAATGACTTAATTGATTTTGTGGATGTATGCTAGCCCATATTTGAAGATCCATCTTGTGGAGCAACAAATCTTTGAAGATTTGATAAAATTGAATAAAGCAATCGAATCCCATGAAATATAGAGATTGATTCAAGACTGATTTCAAGACTTATTTGATTCAAGACTGATTTCAAGACTTATCTTGAAGATTTTTTATTTATTCTGGACCATATGAGGATATTTGTAAAACCTTTTTATGAAGCTATTTTAGTGGGATCTTGATTGTAATTTATCTTTATCTTAGCAAGCCTTAAAACTCTTATATATTAGAGGCTTGTGTAAGTTAGAACTAAGTACGAAGAGAACTTATCAGTTCAAAGAGGAATGTTGTTTTGTGAGTGCATTTGAGATTGTAAAACCTTTTGTGATTGGTTTTACAAACTAAGTTCTCATAGGGAGAATTTAGTGGTGAGAGGTTTAGTATTTAAGATACAGAAGTGAGGATTATTTACTGGGGTGTGTTAGAACTAGGATCATTGATTGTATTATTTTAAAATATAATGGATCCATCAAACTGAGCTAGGCTCTGTAGACGTAGGGAAACCAAAATGCGTAAACAACTTTGTTGTCCCCTATTCAAAATGGCTAGGAAAGATAGGGATGGCTTCGGCTAAGTAAGGAACAGAAGGATTCAAATGGATAGTGAGAATTGGATGGAAGATAGGCTTAAGAGTCAAGAGTGAACCAGCACTATAATGGAGTGCTGACCCGAAACTTATATGATCTTAAGGTGATTTAGGTTATGGAATTGGGACCTTGACTTGTTACCTAGAGAGGTAAGAACCGAAGATATAGTTTTGTGAATGCCACACTACGAGAGTGATAAGTTCGATAAAAGACAAGAGTTGACGCCACTGACTAGCAGATAAGCCAACTAAGTCTTTGGACGAAATTTGAGAGAAGGAAATCTCACAAAAATTACAGAGTTTCATTTAAAGTTTCAAAAGTTCATACAACCAGAAATTAGCTAAGTATTTATAGTAGAATTCCTAAGCTAGCCGAATAGGCACTTTGGGTAGCCAAATGGACAGCATGTATCAGCTTAATAGAGCTGGAAACTTCCTTGAACCTTCCAAGATGTCCCTTGATGCTTCCTAGGCCAGCTTGATTAATTGAAATGAAAAATGAGCTAAATGGAGCTGAATGGACTAGGCTAGATTCGACCAAGAGGTGTGAAAAGGCTTTAAGGTGCTGCCTTGAGTATTTGAATAGGCTTGAGCTCTTAAATATCAGCTTAGGGCACTTCAATGGTCTTTGGATGTGAACAGACGAATTTAAGCAGCCCTTGAGTGTGAAAGCTCAGAAACGAACAGCCATGAGTGTGAAAGGAACCTCGAACAAGTGTGAAAACACTTAAGGCTATTGGAGAACATAATGGCCAGCTTGGGGAAAAGGAATCAACAGTTGGTTGTGGCTTTTGCAATGACCGAACCATCATCTCACTTAGAAGAAATAAATCAGCAGCTCACTTGTATTTATGTCGTCCCAAGCATGTACTACACTTAATTAATTCAGCAAATTAATTCAATTAAGACATAATAAATTTGGCAGCTCAAAGACGCATTAAAAACAAGTTTTTAAACTAGGACATATTTTTAACATATATTTAAGCTAAGACTCCAATTAAATTCAGCTGTAGCTAGACTTATTAAAAACATGTAATAACTAAAACACAATTAAATTTGGCTGCACCTAGGAGACATTAAAAATATGTATTAAACTAGGACACATTTAACACTCTAATTTAACATGTTTAGATTAAAGACATTTATTAACACTTATTTATTAACTTAAACTAAATTAACTATAATTTATTCCAGCAACTAAGTGAGCTAAAGTGAGCTAAAATTCAGCTTGTAATAAGCTGCATGGAACAGCCATTGAGCTGGTCCAATCTCTCTCATTGTGTCCAGCCAACGTCTCGCCCCACACTTGGTTGACTAATACCGACAAGGCCTCTTTGAATAGCTTGGATCGAGCTCGTGTGATAGGACCTTGTGGCAGCTCCAATGGGTCCTTGCTCGAGCTAGGTGCACTCCGGGGCGTGGCTGCATCATTGATGCTCAGTTCTTACAAGATGGGAGCCTCTTATGATTGATACTAAATGTAACACCTCTAACCCATCTCCGTCGTCGGATTAGGGTCACGAGTATTACTAACATGTCATACAATTAATCAATCATAATTACACATATATATACTAGCCATTAACAATATAATATACAGGGGCAGGTCACAAACAATCAGATCTTATCATACTAGAATATTATACAATCAAATAATGATTCATACTATGTAATGCTAAACTTGGTCTTTCACTATCTACACTCTTATCACTATTTATACATTGCTAGAACTTAGTCTTCCATTGTCTCCACTCTTATCACTATTTATCCTTTCTTGAATGTTAGAATTCAGATACATACAAGACTCTTCCAATTATTAGCATCAGAGTATTAGTCCATACTCCGTCAACGATTATCTTTTTAATTTATCTTCAATGATGTTAGTGGAATGCACTTTTAGGTTTGCTAATCCACCCCAATACAGAGTAAAAATTACTCTTACAGCCCTTATTTCAAGTCTACGGGACCTTAAAAGTAGTTCAAAAATAGGCAGGGACTAATTTGAAACAATTCTAGAAGTTTAGGAAATAATTACAAAAAAATTGATTTCAGGGGTCACACACCTGTGTGGCCAGGCCGTGTGCCTCACACGCCCGTATGGCCAAGCCGTGTGCCTCACATGGCTGAGACACACACACCCGTGTCTTAGGCCTTGTAACTCTTTGACTTGGGTCACACACCCATGTGTGTTGCCTGTGTGTGACACATGCCTGTGTGGCCAAGCCGTGTGCACCTAAAAGTACCTTAAAGCTCAAGTTTACTATTTCCTACTTACTTGGGCACTAAGCAACTCAATTACCAATCATTAACATATTGAAAACATGATTAAACATGCCCAAAATACACCAAATTCATCACATAATATGTGTAACCAATGTACCCTTATTGGTACCACATTTTATATGTTCAAATACATCAACAATACATCAAACATTCAAGACTTTCATTGATATCACATTTACCATATTTGAACTAACTTTCAACTTCTAAAGTTAACAAGTATGAAGCTAAGCACATACCAAGCATTATGCTAAGCTACCAAACTTTAAACTATCACATACCAAAATATAAACTAGGCTAACATACCAACATAGCCTCAACCACAACCATATACACATTTAACCATCATTTCACTAGCAACTAAGTTAACCACACCTTATAAACAATATCAACCTGATACGAGTCAAAAGGCCCAACCCAAGCTCAAGAATGTGATGGGCTCAATCAAGAAATCCACCCATACTTAGTCGAAAATCAGGCCAAATTGTCAAAGTGGCCCAAGTTGTAAAGTTTTATTTTTATTTTAGTTATTTATTTATTTTACTTAGTTTAAATTTTTATGTAAATATTCAGTCCAAGAGTCCCAAATAAAGACCCTTGGCTGAATTTCCATATTAAAATAATTAGGAGTTTTTTTTATTTTAGTTTTCTAATTAGATTAGGAAAACATTGGAGAGGCCTATATAAAGGCTTGGTCGGCCACCTTGTTATTAACTTATCAGATATATTAAAAATTTCAGATTTGTTTAAGTGCAGAATTCTCTTTGAGTTTTTCTCCAAGAATTCTCTCTTGGGTTTTCTTTAGAAGTTGTTTTAACAATCTTTTGATTGTGGGAGCCATCTTCAACCTTCTTCTTGCCATTGATATTCTTTTGAGGGGAGATTAGAGCCGTTTGAAGGGAGTTGTGAAATCTTTCGGGATTTCAAGGCTTCTTAGGACTTATCTTTTAATTTCTTGCTGTCAATTCTTTCTTTATTTCTGCTTGTGCCGAATCTTTATCTAATTTATTTGTTGTTCTTATTTTGTTTCCAGCCTTTTTTTCTATCTCAGGAAGCAGCCAAAAATCCCCAATTTCTAGGGTTCTTGCCGATTCATCCATACTCTTTTTGGGTGAAATTAGATTGCCGAAATTTGGGGAAAACTATATTGGCGTTCAATTGGGCAGAATCGCAACCTCCTTTTGGGTTTCAAGAACCCTTATTAACACTTATTTCTATTCTCAATTTGAATCTTTGCTGATTTGGGGATTTTATTTCAGATCTGGAAATTCAAAGTTCTAATCTTTTAATTTTCTGTTTCGTTTCAGATCTGTTCGTCTAGGACCTTTCGTAGGAGTTTCCCGTGAATTGACGACTCGATCTTGGTCCGCGCGCATTCCTCTATCACAACCAAAGACTTCCTAGGCACATGCCATTGCAAAATGAAATATCACCACACTTGAGCTCAGGATTTGTGATTTGATGCTGAGTCAGCAATAATTCAAACAGTACTTGTGATACGATCACGCCCTGCGAACGACCTTGGCCAAGCTTCCCAAGCGAGCATTCCAATCTTTTTCTAGTTGATCAGCTCGATCCTGGCTTATTAAGCTTGATTCAGCTCGCATTTCAGTTCCTTGAGCTCAATTCAGCTCAATCTTAGCTCATTGAGCTCGATGCTATTTTATTTTAATTTATGCATTTCGTAGTTGCTAGAATAATTTCATGCTTTAGCTCATGCATGCAATTTTGGAATAAAATAAATGCATTTAGTTAATTCGGTTAGTTTAGTTTATGTTAATAAATAAATGTTAATAAATTTGTCTTATTAATTTAGTGTTAAATGTGTTTAATTTTTAATACATGTTTTTAATATGTCTAGCTACAACATTTTAATGTGTCGTAAGTTGAACATTTTAAGTGCAAGTTTTAAATGTGTCTTAGTTTATTTGTGTTTAATATGTCTTAGTTATTAATAGCTTTAATGTGTTCTAGCTGAATGCATCATTTTAATGTGTTTTTTAGTTGCTGAATTAATGTGTCTAAAAGAGAATTAATTTTTTGAATTTATTTGTTTCAAGTACATGCATGGACGATATGAATATGGTGTGCTGATGATTCAGTTTTTCCAAGCACTCCTTTGGCAAAAGAGCTGCTGATTTCTCTTCCCAAGCTAAACATTTTGCTGTTTAATTCTTTTCACATTGCTGGAGGTTCTTTTCACATGGCATGGTTGTTCAGTTTTGTGCATTCACACACAAGGGGCTGCTCACATTCAACTTTCACACCTGATGGCCATTGGAGTACTCAAAGACACCATTAAAATCAAAAAGGCTGTTCAACTAACCAAAGCAATACAATTAAGCCATTCAAGCACTATGATCGAATCCAGCAGCCTCATTTAGCTCCATTTAGCCTCATTCAGCACCTTCAAGGAAGTTTCAAGCTCTTTTAGCTGAATCACAAGCTGCCCATTTGGTTACCTATATGGCTAATCAGCTCCCATTCATTCCAATTAATTCCAGCTGTATGAAGACACCTTAGAAGCTATCCAATGGCGTTCTCAAGTTTTGAGAAGTTTCATGGAACCTTCATGAATTTATTCTGGAATTTTCAGCTTATTAAAATTTCAAATCAAATGTCCATTTAGTTACTAAAAGACTATTTGGCTAGCCTTAGGATTTTTACTATAAATATTATGTTATTTGCTGGTTGTTTAGACTTTTGCTCCTTTGATTAATGTTTATAACATTTTGTGAGTTTTTCAACTCTCCTATTTCATTTTAGACTCAGCATGACTTATCTAGCTTGCTAGTGGCGTCATTCTATTTCTTTTCGAACTTATCACCAACCCTGTGTGGCGTTCGTCTATCTAAATATACCTTCAGTTCCTACTTTGCGAAGTAACGAGTCGAGGTCCATCAACCTTTTTCCATCTTTCCCCTTAAGCCATATAAGTTTCGGGGAGATACTCACTATAGTATTGAATCGTTCTTGACGCTTGAGTTCTAACTTTCGTCTCCACCTTCTATCCTATCTATTTTTATTTATTTGCTTAGCCGAATCCATCACATATCTTAAATAGCCATTTTGAACCTATTTTGGAAACTAAATACCACACTTTTCCAAATTTATCCCCTTTTGTTCTAAATTGAACGATACTTCTCATTTTAACGATCGGGCAATCTAAACGACTCAAATCTTCACTGAGGCGAGTTTGTATCAACCTGTTCCAAAAATTTAACTTCAAACGAATACAATTTTTAAACATTTCAAATCATATAAAAAATAATATTAAAACCAATCCAAATCATACATATTGACCCTTATATGAGCCCTTGAGGCCCTAAAAACATATTAGAAACAAGTCCGGACTAAATCGAAAACTCATAGAATTTTTCAGAAAACAGTGAAATTTTTCAAAACTGTAGGGGTCACACGGCTGTGTAGCCAGGCCGTGTGGGCATTCGAAGTAGGGACACACGGTCGTGCCCAGCCCGTGTTCGTGCCCGTGTAACTCACTGGCTTGGGTTACACGGCCAAGCCACACACCCGTGTGCCAAGCCGTGTACCCTTCAAAGTAACCTCACACGCCCGTGTGCCAGGCTGTGTAATAGCCTGACTTGCAACCCTTTGAAAGCTACAGGGGACACACAGTCGTGTCGTCTGGCCGTGTGTCACACATAGCTGAGGCACATGCCCGTGTGGAGAAAAAATAGGCCATTTTCAAACTATTTTTCTCACCCGTCCTAGTATATACCTACAATCACTTTTGCACATATATACAAGCCATCAAAAGGCACCAAAATCATGCATAATCAAGATATCCAAATATGGTATATAAGCATACAATCAATATACCCAAAAGGGCGTCTCAATATCAACAATCAAACTTGTACACTTATAAACACAATTTGGCCAAATGTCCAACTAACCTTTAACTAAGTTTATACCAAAACATACCATTTGATATACCTATCAATTTCATACCAAAAGGTACCAAATGTACCATTCAACAACTAGCACTTATTCATGATATTTATAACAAAAATAGCAAAACACCATAATAAGCCAAAACATCAACCACTTAAAAGCCAAATATATACATGCCAAAACTAAATCCATATCACTCAAAATGCCATGTACACAAGCCAAGACTAATGACTGCTTTATCAACCAAAATACCTATACATGCCATTATAACAAAACTTAGAAATATCCAAAAAGTACCGATATAGTCGATAGATAGTGTGATATAACTCCAACAAGCTTCCAACCCGAACGAGCTTTTGATTCACTACAAAAAACACTAAAAATAACATCGAGTAAGCACAAAAGCTTAGTAAGTTCGTATAATGTGAAACACAACTTACCAATTCAATACATAATAGGTAAGATAAATATGGCATAATCCAACACAATTGGTCAAAGCCTAAACATGTTAGCCATATAAGTATGCATCATAAGCAAAATAATAATGGATGAAAACAACATTTATCCATGTACCAAATTAATATATCATCCATCTCAATTCTCATTATACATCTATCACCAATTCTATGTAAGTTACATGTGTTCGTGTCAAAGATCATAATTAACACTTACCATTCTCTTTCCCAATAAGGCCTTTGAACCATTAGAATACTGTTGGATACCTGGGATAGATCACACATAGTGTGCTAACTCATATATCTGTAATCCGTCAAATCCTGTACATGTATGCTCACACGAGCTGTGAATCAGTATGCTCACATGAGCTATGAAAATGGGCCTACTCACAGGAGCTGTGGGTTGGAACGTAGCTACACAATGCTGCTCACATGAGCTGTGGAGTATTCACAACACATGTCAGACCTTAGCCATCGGTAGGACGTTCAGGACCAGTACCTGAATCATGTAAACCCTAATGACATGTTATTTGTATCCTACGAATTTTTAAGGTTCAAACGGGGCTCGGTAATAGTTGTACATCGTTAGATATGCAACCGATATGTACGAATAACAATTCACAATACAAGTATAATTCAATTAAAAACATATATTCACGAGTTAATTACACGAACCTACCTCGACGAGTAAACGTAGATACAAAGATGACTAATCCGAGACATTATCTTTGCCTCGATCTAAAGCCGTACGAGGTTTGACTTGATCTAAACAGATAAATTTAGCTCAATTTAATAGGTATTTTATTCAAATTAACCCAATTCACATTTTAGCAAAATTACAATTTTGCCTTTATACTTTTGATTTCTTTTCAATTTAGTCTTTAGCTCATAAAATGGAAATTCATGCAATTCAACCACAACCCATCATAGTCGAATATCAAATAGGTCCCTAGCAAGCCCTATATTTCATTTATTTCACAATTTCACCATGTATATTTTTCTATTTTCCAATTTAATCCCTATTTGACAATTTCATCAAAAATCACTTAACAAAAGTTGTTTATCTATCAAAAACTAAACATTTTATTCCATAAAACATCAAAACTCATACATATTTATTAATGGAAAAACCCTAATAGTTTAATAGTTTCACAAATTCGTCCCCAGGCTAGCTAAATTAAGCTACAACGATCCAAAAAACATAGAAATCATTAAAAACAGGAAAAAAGTACATATCAATATAGAAAGGATAGAAGACCGAATGCTAAAGCTCAACAATGGCTTTCCAAGCCCTAATTTTCGGTTGAAGGTGATGGAATAAAGATGATAACTTAGTTTTATTTACTTAATTTATCATTATTTACTAAATTACTTTTATAACCTTTAAAAACCTTACAAATTTCACTTATACCAAGCCATCATATTCCACTATCAACATTTATGGTCTAATTACCACATAAGGACTCATACTTTAAGGTTCTATAGCTATTTAATACCTTTAGCTACTAGAACTCATCTTTTGCACTTTACGGGATTTAGTCCTTTTTATCAAATTAAGTATTCAAACGGTAAAATTTCTTAACGAAATTTTTATATGGTACTACTACCATGCTGTAGACAATAAAATAATAATAAAATAAATATTTTGACATCAAATTTGTGGTCCCAAAACCACTGTTTCGATTTCACTAAAAACGGGCTATTACAGTACCTAGCCTGCGTACGGAAAATAAAATCGCACGCTGAGTAAAACTCAGTGGTATTTCTATAACCCAAATAACATAAAATTGATATAATTATTTAAAATGCAAAATGAAACAAGTAAGCTGTTCATGTGTTTCAATCCAATAGTATGATTTTTGCTCATTCCTTATTCACATCTACTAAGATTTTCACATGTCCAAATATATAAGTATAGATCAATGGCATTTCATTTAACATTTAAACACATCATCTCATGCAATGGCATGATTCATATCTTTGATCAATACTTGAATTTATTCAAGTTTCACATCTCAATACATCAATTCATATCTCATTTCTCATCTCACAATCATTTCTTATATTTCCCATTTCAATATTTTCTCATCTCATATTCATTTCTCATATTTGCCATTTTTATATCAATAACATAAATTATTATTTTACTTTCCGCTATTAAAACGACATGGACTCAGACGGATACATGAATCCAGCCAACACATCAGTTTGGCACCCAATGCCTCATCAGATAAATCTGAAGTAATAACTATGCCCAGCGCTATATAAATTGACACCTAGTGTCTCATTGGTTAAACCGAAGCAAATTGGCACCCAGTGCCTTATTGACTTGAGGTCGAAGTAATCCCTGAACTCTTCCTATCCTATGACATGCCATCTATATCCGACCCAGCCTGATACAGTTAATAGGGATTCATTTCACTCTTCAATACAACCAATGTCTCAATTTCATGAATATATATAATCACATATAAGCATATATTCAATTTGATAATAATCACATTTTTATCGATACACATATATTCACAATCAATATATTTCATAATATACAAAATCAATCCATTTCATTTCAATTATGAATTTAATTCAACTCCCAAGTACCAAAGTACTCACCTCAAATGCTTACCATATGCAAACAATTATATATATGCAATAATCTACTATTTAATTCGGATTATAGAAACACAAACCGTGATTTTCAAGCTATTCAGCGTCGATTTTATCCATCCCCTTTTTACTCAAGGATTCCGGTAAGACGTTAGCTACGGAATAAAACAATTAAATCACACTAATATTACACATTTCAATTTCATATTAAATTTCAATTTTCACACTATATTTTGATTATTCTTCAATTTAGTCCCTAAATCGAGACTAATTTTAACTTTCACAATTAACTTCATATTTTTATACTAATTTCACTCTAAACCACATTTAGCTTCCTTTCTTCCAATTAGACCCCTTGATCTTGCATTTTTCACAATTTAGTCTCTATTGTTCAAAATCAATAATTAATTCCATAATTTAGTCCTTTTCTATTTCTAACTTAAAAACCTATCTATTCAATCCCTAATACTTAAACTATTTAATAATATCAACATCGAAAATCGTGAACAATGCTAAAAATTACAATATGGGTCGGGTAGCCCTAAGTACCGGGATTCTAAAAACGTAAAAATTACAAGTATAGAGACTAAATTACACTAACCAATTTGGATTTGAAGTTCAAACCCCCTTAGGTCGTGCGCTTCTTCTCATTTTCTTTCTTTCTTTCTTTCTTTATTTAATTTGCATGCATCCACTATTATTCTTTTTTTTTATTATAACTATTATTATTAACTTTATATTATAACATATAATATATATACATTCATGTTACTTAGCCTATGGCCGACCATCTATACACAAACAATTATGAAGTGGCACAATTGCTACTTTGGTCCCTTTAGTTTATTTCAATTTATAACTCAACTTTTAACCCTTACGCGATTTAGTCCTTGAACCTTAATAATTCCTAATTTCACAAAATTCAGTAGTCTAAAGATTAATTAGCTACTAAACTAACCCCATAAATATTTAATATAGAATGGAATTTGAAATGTGATAATCGTAATCGTAATTTGTAAGTTGAAATTAAAATTTGATTAAATCTTGAAAAGGAAAATAATTTAAAACTTAAATTTAGAAAACTTAAAAATTTGGAGAAACAAGTTTTGATCTCTGGAATGGGTATTTCAAGTTGTGCCCTTTATTCTAAATCTAATAGTCTTTTATAGAGGGTTATTGTCTCTTTACATCATTTGAATCGGGAAATTCAGTCTCTTACATTATTACATAATTGAAACTTTCATTTCATAATTGAAACTTTTTAGAGAATATATTCTCTGGTTACAAAAATACAAACAACAGAGAATATTCACTATTCTTGCCAGGGAATATTTACTGTTCACGACAGATAATATTTTCTGTTCACTCATCTTTTCTTGCAGGGAATATTTACTGTTTACGCTAGAAAATATTTCATGTTCCTCTTCATTCATTTCTTTCTTTTGCATCATTTTTTTTGTCCTGGTAATGGTTATTGAGGTGGTATCATTTGCAAGATCCACCATTTTGATTAAAGACGCTAAAGATTTCTCATCTTTGGATTCGAAATCCATTGAGTTGAGCATTTCAGCCATGGATTTTTTTGGATTCCTTCTTGGTCTTGGCTTAAGCTAACATCGCACTAGCTGTCAATTTTGCTTGAAAGAATTTTGTTGTGGTTTGATTCGGGGCTACAGACTTACATAATCTTGGATTCTTGTTGAAAAAATTATCCAAATATTTTGAATCATACTTTTTATCATTAAATTTATCCCACCATTTAGTTCTGCAGTTTTGAACTAATAATGGAATTCCAGTATATTGATCTTGCTCATAGGAATAATTCCAAGAAACAATCCAAGAAATGAACAATTTTGAGAAAAAATGGATTGTTCTGTAAATGTGTTTTTGGTCTAGTTCATGTTGAAATTTGTCAAAGAATTTGGGCCATAAATTTTGAATTTTTTCTTGTAGGATCTCGAAGGATGATGGTCCATACCAATTCCACCATTCTTAGAACCAGTTTAGGAATTTGAATTGGGTACCGTATTTGAAATATATGAGCCAAGAATATCTCATATGTTGGTTGTTCATTAAAAAGGCGTTGTACCACGACATTTGGTAATCCCAATATGTGAAATATGGGTGGTGGTCAATTTTGGTGGTAAATTTGGCTGGAAATTTCTTTGGAGAATTTAGGTTTTCACTGCAATCCCTTGGTCGAAGAATTTTTAATATCTAGGCTGTTGAATGGGTAATAAAATTTGGATCTTTTAGGTCTGTGTAGTGTTTGAATAATGTAACACCCCAAAAATTTAAGTCTTTAATTTTTGCATGATATGGCACAAATTGCTTGTTTGCCTTAATGGCTAAGTGATTTGGGTGTGTATGGGAGTTTTTGAAAAGCTTGGGTTCAAGTCTTGACTTTTGAATTTTTTTTAGTTTTGCTCTTAAATGAATCTGGACTCTGGCATATAGGCTTTATCAATAATAGTGCTTGTTTTATGATACACAAAGAGCCTATTGGTCCAGCGGTACGTGGCGTGTGAAGTATTCTTGAAGTCTGAGGTTCAAGTCCGGTGCTGCACTATGGAGTTTTTACTTTTATCACCTGTGCTGTGAGGTGGTGGAGTTTGACCGAAATGCTGTGGAATTTGAATGGGGGAGTGAATCATGGAGAGAATAGTGAGATTGTGATGTGGTGGAGTGATTTTAGGAGAACATCGTGGAAGTTGGGGTGATGAGTAGTGTTTGTGCCAAATTTGGTCACTAGGAACTAAGATAATCAGTTTTGGGGTTTTTGGGTTGTTTTCTCTTTGTCTGCTTCAGTTTTAGTCAGCATTCTTTTCACTTTTTTTGCTTTTGGTGCCAAATTTTTGCTAAGACTTTGAGTACCTCTCGGGTTTGTTCGTCTTCTTTTTCTACTCTTCCTTTTAATTCCCTTTTTGTTTTGGACGAATAGCTCTTTGGTTCTCTCCTCTGCCGAATCCTCTTTTCTCTTCCCCTCTTCTCTTTGTTGTTTCTTTTCTCTCTTCTACTTCCCAAACCTTGATCGAATAGTGTTGAGTAGTTTCGTGTTGCATCTTTCTTCTGATTTGCTCTTTTTGCTCTACCCTTTTTTGGTCAACTGTTTGTCGAATATTGCTTTTCTCTCCCTCTTCATCTCTTCAATTTTGTTTTTGGCTTGACAACTATTCTCTGATGGTTCGAATTCCTCGAGGAGTGAAGGAGTATCAAGTGATATTAAAGTCGTCGAAACCTTTCTCTCATCACTCGATTAAAGGTAAGTATGTAGGCTAGCATTCTAAAGTGTAGGCCAAGTGCTTTCTGTGGTTCCATAAGTTATCATGTGTGGATTTAAACCACATGAATAAATAATCCTATTTAATAAAATCCATTTGTAATGCAGATATTCGTCAAATAGATTGTATTCAACCTTCGTTAGTGGTATAAGTGGGCTAAGCCACACTTGACAATTAGGCAAGTGTTAATTTTCGTTTTGGTTAAGGGTGTAAAAAGGGGGAGATTAACTCTATTTTTCAGCGACTAATGGAAAGTCTTATATGAATGTAGGCTTTGGTGCTCGTAGATCTTAGTGCATTTTCATAATCAGGTGTGTAAACACCCCACTGTAATTGTAACACGATAAAAGCCGAAAAGCTAAAAATACAACGTTTGAGACCACACAGGCGTGCGGTCGCTCGTGTGGGCGATAGACTGTAGAGGCCTCCATGGGCATTTTCATGTGCTTAGGCCGTAATGGGCCACGTTGGGTCGAAATGGACCGTGCAGGCTCAATGGGCTCGTGGGCCCCACACGGATGAAATCCACGATTTGTGACAAATACTGGACTGAGCTATGTAGATCCCATAGCCGTGGTGAGATCTGGGCTAAACGGGCCATACGAGCATGTGGGCGCACTTGGGCCGAATCATGGGCCTTGGGCCCATTTACACTGTTATGACCATTTAGGTTACCTAAGTCGCTCAAGGCGACTGCGAACCTTTCGAGAGGTTGATATCTTCACTGCGACCCCAAAATAGGTAAAATGACCAAAATACTCCTAAAGGGTAAAATTACTATTTTACCTCTAATAAATGAAAATGACCATTATACCCCTAGAGGTAGCTTGACTAATGTGTTCATGATTTGTATATGACTGTTACTGAGTATGACATTCTGCATGCACGTATGATTTATGTCATGACATACTGCATGGGGTTGGGATACTGTTATGGAGGAAGTATACTGTTACTAGCAGCTTTGTTGCGATACTGTTACTGGCAACTTTGTTGTGATACTATTACTGGCAGTTTTGCTGCGATATTAGTGTGTTGGCTGGGTGGGTCAATTTTATTGCCACATGGTGTGTTGGTGGTACGGAGAGGTGTATTGGCTAGATTGGGGTGGGTTGCATTATTGAACTGTACTATTACTATATTGGGCTAAGGCCCACACTGTATTGTTACTGATTAGGGCTTAGGCCCGAACTATTTCTGCATGTTGTATACTGACCGACTGATAAGGGTTTTCATGCTGAGTTTTCATAAACTCACCCTTTCCTTTTAACTGTACAGGTAATCCTCAGCCATAGGCGATTTGGCGTTGCGAGGGACTCAAAGGTGGCCACACGACTGCAACTGTTCTACACTTGCTTTTATTTAAATTTAAAGCTTGTGATGGGTTTTTTTATGTAATAAGGTCATTTATGTTTGTTTAAATTTTTAGTTGGGTTTTTGCTTACTTATTTTAAGCTGCTAGTTTAGGAGAAGATGAAGTTTCAAAATAATTATTGTTTTCAAATACATGAAATTTAAACATTAAAGTTTTCAAAAGCTTCCACGATTTTGGATCAACCTATTATAACAATAGCAGATAACAATGGTTTGAAATGACATCCATTGAAAAGTTCTTTTGCAAGTATATGTGGAGGTTTTTCTAAAAATTCTTCCTCCATAACAAGAATTTTTTCAAAATATTTGTTTGGAAAATATTGTGAGGATTCTTGTGTAGCAGTCTGTGATGACACTGCTATTTCTTTTGGAAAAACATCTTGGAGAGATGTCTCTTTTAAAATATTTTTGAGAGATTTTGGTTTGTATAAAACAATCTCTTTATTTTATAAATCTTTGTTGCTTCACCAGCAATTTTCTTGAGAGGAGTTTCCTCTTTCATTTGAGAAAAGGCTAATGCCACTTTTGAAGATTGAGAAAGGGACTCAACCCATTTTTTTATTTGAGAATCAATTTCATTTGGATCTTGTGCATCTTGAACGATTGTATTTTTAGAGGATTTTGATGAGGATGATGATCTATCATTTTCTTCTTCATGGCAAATTTCATACCATGACTTTATTGGTTTTGAGAAAATTTGGGTTTTAGATGATTCTCCTATTTTTCCTTTTCCTTTGTCTCGGAGTTTGAGTGGCATTTTTGAAGAAACTCTCTGGTGAGAAAATCAGGCAAAGAATTAGTTTCTTCATTAATGTATTCAATATCAAAATCAAATATGCTCAAAAATGCCTGCCATCTTGCAAAAATCTATTTTGAGGCAATATTTTGAACATCTTTTTGTAAAATTTCTTTTGTTGATTTGCAATCAATTCGCAAAATAAATTTTTTATTTAATAAATCACTTTGGAATTTTGTAATGCATAAAACAATTGATAAAATTTCTTCTTTAATAGTACTATAATTTTGCTGAGTTGGATTCCAATGTCTGGAAGTAAATTGGACTATTTGCTCTTTTCCCCCTTTAACTTGTTTTAGGATCCCACAGTATCCTATTTTAGAAGCATCTGTTCCTACAATCTTAGGGGCATTTGGATCAGCTAAATGTAAACAAGGAAGCTTAGTGATTTGCTTTTTAATTTGGGTGATAATATTGGTTTGGTCATTTGTCAAAGGTTGTGGATTCTTTTTGAGCCTATCATATAATGCTTTACATAATTTGCTAAGACCTGGATAAAAGTCTATGACGTAATTGAGGGTTCCTAAGAATCTTTGTAATTGGACTTTATCAACGATTTGGTCTGGGAATTTTTTTTGAAGGAATTTGGTCTGGGAATTGCTAGCGAATTCTATGGACCTTTCTATTGGAGTAATGGTTCCTTGGGTAATGTAATGACCTAAAAACCTTACTTTGGTTTGGAACAAACTTATCTTGGATTTAGAAACTACTAAACCATTATTTTTTATGATTTCTATAATGATGGATAAATGTTTGAAGTGTTTTTCTAAATTTTCTAAAAACACTAATACATCATCGATGTATACTATTGTGAATTGAGAATATTGGTAAAAAATATCATTCATTATTCTTTGAAATTCAGATGGAGCATTTTTTAATCGAAAAGGCATTACATTCCATGCATATTGTCCAAATGGTACAGTAAATTCCATTTTATATCTTTCTTCTTCTTTCATTTGGATTTGCCAAAAATCCAGATTTCATGTCAAATTTTGAGAAAATATTTGCATTACAAAGTTCCTGTAACAAATATTTCTTATTTGGTATTGGGTACCTAATCCATTTTAAGGCTTGATTGAGAGGTTTGTAATTAATTACTAACATTGGCGTTCCTCTTTCGAGTTTTGCATTTTTTATTACATAAAATGCTGAACAACTCTAAGGAGAATTGCTTTTCCTAATTAAATTTTTATTAAGAAGATCTTGTATTTTCTTTTTTTTTTACAAAATTCTTCCATTTCTTGTTCATTTGTATTGGTCTTGATTTTGTGGGTATTTGTCTTTCATCAAAATTATTTTCATATGGTAATGTTGCTTCATGTTTTTTCCTATTCCAAAAAGCATTAAGAATGTCAGAACAAATTGTTTATTCTATTTCTTCTTTGATTTGATTTATCCTTTTTTGTACTTCTCTTTTTTCTAATTGTTCAGTCAATTTTTTAAAACATATTTCTTCTTTTAGAAAAGAGATTTGTTTCCATTTATGATTAATTAAATTATTGATTTGCCCTTTATGGATGGATAAAGATTTTAATCAGTTGAGATTTCTTAATTTTGGTTTTACTACAAAAGGAAATTCTAATTTAGTGTCTAAAGCTTTGGTGGAGATAGAATTATTTGTTACTTTATATGGTTTGAGTAAGGATATGAATGGGGTTCCTAATATGATTTCTTGGGTAATATCTTTTACCATTAAAAAACATGTTTGATATTTTATACCTTTGTTGCATATTTCTGCATTGGGAATTTTGTAGGTAATTTTTAGTTTTTTACCATTTGCAGCTTTAAGATATTTTGATGTTTTGTCATAATTTTTTGTCATAATTTTTTGTTGGAATTATCCCTTCTCTAATACAATTTTGGTCTGCTCCTGTATCAAAAAGGACTATTGTTTCGAATTGAAATTCATTATTTATGACAATATTTATTTTTATTAAATATCTTTGGATAGATACTTCAGTTAGAACCATCATATATTCCTGTGTGTTTTCTTCATGTTCGGGTTCAGCTTCTGACGAAGTATTTTCTGGAATTTCATGTTTTAAGGTTTGCATTTGTTTTTTTTTCATTTTTTGTTGTTCCATTTTAAGCTGAGAAAGTTCTAATTTAATTTGTTTTATTTTTAACTGTAATTCAAAATTTTTAATTTATCTGGGTTTTACTTTTTCATATTTATTAAATATTATATCTTGTATATTATACATTTGTGATTGACTAGAAATATTTTCTTTTTCTTTTTCTGGATTATCTTGTAATGAAGATTTTAATTTCAAAAGGTATTCTCTTTTAAGTTCTGGGTCTTGAATTTTATTAATAACTTCAATCATAAATTCTTGGTCTTTGGATAACATATTAATTGAGGGTCCATTTTCATCATCAGATAAGTCGAGTTGAATTTTAATTTCTTTCGTTGAATTAACGTGAGATAGATCTGATCAATACCTTCTAAGCATTAACACATGGAAAACATCGTGCATTTTCTATAATTCCGCAGGCAAAGCTAACCGATACGCAACTGGTCCCACTCTTTTAATAATCTCATACGGTCCAATAAATCGAGGACTCAGCTTCCCTTTTCTACTAAATCACAGAACTTTCTATCTACGTATGATGGGGTGTTACATAGTGCCTCATTGACTCGAGGTCAAAGTAATCCCTGAACTCTTCGTATCTTATGACATGTCATCTATATCCCACTTAGCCCGATACAGTTAATAGGGATTCATTTCACTTTTCAATACAACCAATGTCTCAATTTCATGAATATATATCATCACATATAAGCATATATTCAATTTGATAATAATCACATTTTTCTCGATACACATACTCATAATCAATATATTTCATAATATACAAAATCAATCCATTTCATTTCAATTATGAATTTAATTCAACTCCCAAGTACCAAAGTACTCACCTCAAATGCTTACCATATGCAAACAATTATATATGCAATAATCTACTATTTAATTCGAATTATAGAAACACAAACCGTGATTTTCAAGCTATTCAGGGTCAATTTTATCCATCCCCTTTTTACTCAAGGATTCCGGTAAGACGTTAGCTACTGAATAAAACAATTAAATCACACTAATATTACACATTTCAATGTCATATTAAATTTCAATTTTCACACTATATTTTGATTATTCTTCAATTTAGTCCCTAAATCGAGACTAGTTTTAACTTTCACAATTATCTTCATATTTTTATACTAATTTCACTCTAAACTACATTTATTTTCCTCTTTTCCAATTTGACCCCTTAATTTTTCATTTTCACAATTTAGTCCCTAATTTAGTCCCTGTTGTTCAAAATCAACAATTAATTCCACAATTTAGTCATTTTCCATTTCTAGCTTAAAAATCTATCTATTTAATCCCTAATACTTAAACTATTCAAAAATGTCAACATCTAAAATCTTAAACAATACTAAAAATTACAATATGGGTCGGGTAGCCCTAAGTACCGGGATTCTGAAAACGTAAAAATTACAAGTACAGAGACTAAATTACACTAACCAATTTGGATTTGAAGTTCAAACCCCCTTAGGTCGTGCGCTTCTTCTCCTTTTCTTTCTTTCTTTCTTTTTTTTACTTAATTTGGCCGGCCATCTATACACAAACAATTATGAAGTGGCACAATTGCTACTTTAGTCCCTTTAGTTTATTTCAATTTATAACTCAACTTTTAACCCTTACGCGATTTAGTCCTTGAACCTTAATAATTACTAATTTCACAAAATTCACTAATCCAAAATTTAATTAGCTATTAAACTAACCTCATAAATATTTAATATAAATATTTATGGGTCCAGTTTAGGAAAATGAAGTCCCAAAAATAACTAAAGTTGGAAGAGTGGCTGAACCCAAGCTAAAATGGACAACCAACGAGGAATAAATTGCCAATTCTAACTCCAAAACATTGTATACCATTTTTTATGGATTGGATTTGTATCGACCCAATATTTGCCTTTGTCGAAAAACGCAAGTTCAAGGTTGGATTTATTAGTGGAGGAGATCTACATGCCAATTACAATATTATAGAATCAATTTATTAAATGATTAAATTATAAAAGTAGCCAACAATAGTTCAAAGACCAAATTGGAAAGTGAATAAAATGTAGAGAATTGATAAATGAATTTAGTATGCCCTTAAATGACTATTAAACTTGTGACACCCTCTACCCAATGGATATCAGGTGTACAACACATTTTAAATAAAGAAAATATTTTACAACTAGCATATAACCATTTTAAAACATACTTCTTATATTTTATTAACTGTCTTTATAACAAAAGATTAAATAAAGAAAATATTTAAGAATACAACAAATTTTCAAAAGCAGCATAAGACGTTACAACTTAAAACTTTGCTAAAGACAGACTCTTTATGGCGTAGTATATTAAGTGCCATGCTCCTACGATACCCTTTGTATGCAAAATGACACAACTCGAACTGCAACCTTGGCGCAATCCTAGCTTGGTTCCTCCTGGCGTACCCACTCTTAAAGCGAAACCTGAAACATAAACAACACTTGTAAGTTCAAATGAACTTAGTGAGTTTTTGTTGGGAGATGTGTCTATATTGTAAAAAATATGTAATTGTTTTCTATTTATTTGAATGATGAATAAATAAATAAATAAAGTTGATTTTACATTTCATTATTATGTCTTTTATATTTTTGTCTTTCACATTTTGCATGAATAGTGAAATTGTGACAAAAAAATATTAGCTCATTGATTGTCTAAGTTCAAACTGATGATAAGTGGCATTGTAAGAACATTTACATTGTGATAAAGACAACTTACTTTAGTAGATAATCTAAACAAGTCCACAATCCCGTCAAAGAATCAATGTGACCATTTGATTCAAATATTAAGAAGGATTATTATTTCGTCTACAATTCCAATTAAGGAGATGACTATTCTTGGCTACTGGAGCAATTGACTCCACAGGTAAAGACATAGATGTAATCATTGGCAGAATGATACATTGGACTGAACCCGGGATGAATTAATTTTAAATCTGTTTATGAACTAATTCATTTGTGACATTCATGGTGTGATTTACCTAAATCCTGAGTTATTCACTTACCATGCGTATGTAACTCATGTGTTTTGATGTAAGTGGAGGCTTATGCTCTAAAGATGATCGAGCTGATAGTCGCTATGTTGGGTACTTGACTTGTGTATGGTATGGCTTTACTAGTAACAGTGAAATTCATAACTCAATTAAAGAGTTAACGGTATCATCTCATTGGCATTGTGTGGATTGATAAATATGGAACATGGCCACGAGTTGCTTGTTCTTGAATGAACAATTTATCATAGTCATTTGTTGACAGTGATCATATTAATCATTAAGAAGACACAATAATGATAATGAGATAAAATAGGATTGTATTAAGTGAACGGATTTAACTCGGATGAATCAAAGATATCATATGAGGGTAACACACACATGACAAGGTCATTAGACAAAACAGTTGGATGAATTGCTTTCGTAAAGAGTATACAATAAGGAGTTTTCAATCATGGTACTTCTTGTGGACTAACTCCATGATTAAGTAATTGTGAATTATCAGAATGATGCTTCTGGGTATAATTGCAATTACTATAGCCTAATTGTATATGTTTGATTGGTCCCTTTGTTAGCTCAACAAAAGCTTGATCGAACTATATTTAAATCAAAAGAAAATTCTATGACTTTAGAAATAATTTAATTGAGTCAATTTTGTTCGATATGAAATTAAATTGGGTTGTCGTAAGAATTATTCAACTAGAGAATTTGATTAAAGAATTTTATTGAAAAATTACTTTTGGAAAATCTAATTGATTTTTGGGAAAATTAATTGTCAAGTCAGATACTTGATCCAATGGGTAATTGAACTTGAAAATTAGACCTGAGATCACAAATGGGTATCGGGAGCCCAAAATCAATACCAAAACCCAAAACCTGGTTAAATCGGGCCTGGTATGTGAAACTGGGCCAACGGTCCCACCGGTGACTGGACCAAACTAGTCGAGTTGTCACTAACCCAGACCGAACCAACATCATTCGAACCAGCTCAAGGTGTCAACGGTTGCAACGATGGCATTCTGGTGGCTGGCAAATTGTCGGCGACAGTGGGTTTTCGGTGGTTGAGTAGTGGAAGAATGACACTACTACTGGGACTTTACTAGAGAATTTGATTTCAGATTAACTATTCCAAAAAAATATTATTTTAATAGATTTAATATTTAATTTAATTTAATACTTATCTAAATAATATTTTATTAATTTAATATTAAGTGATTATCTTAATATTAAATTTAATATTTATCTTGTAGATAAATATTATATTAATTTAATATTAAAGTGATTAACTTTAATAATAGTTGAACTCCTTAACTCTGCCTATATAAAGAGAGTCTTGAGTCATTATTTCACATACACTTAAATTCAAGAGAAAGTTGTAGAGAGAAAATTCTCTGAAGAAATTATTTTAAAAAAATTCTAGGGATATTTTTCTTATTTACAACTTGCCCCAAAAGTTTAGAGAAATTACAAAATTATCCCACTGGTAATTTTGTGAAAATTTTTCTAATTCGAAGCGAGCTCACACTCAGTAGACGTAAGCTTGAGGATAGTGGAGAAAACTACTCGGCTGAAGTGTTCATCTTAGACGAATCGAAAAGGTACAATTTTGATTAAATATTTATTACTTTAGATATCACAACCAAGTTCTTGTTTTGTAAAAAAAAATAAAACTCTGGTTTTTCCTTAAATTTATTTTTTGTTGAGTTTTTCAAACCCGATTTTCGACAATTGGTAACATGAGTCAAGTTGTGCTCTATCTATAAGTATAAAAAGATAATCAAAATAAATTTCTCTTTTTCTTAAATGATTTGAATACATAGAAAGTGACATTCTTTAGATCTTATGCATGTTTTGAGTTATTGTAACGCGCAGGTTTGTGCAAGTGTACACAGTCGTTATCAAGTAATAAGTAAGTATCGAGTTATCATCTCCACAAGGATTGTATTTGTGCTAAGTCACTTAATTTGTAAAATTATATTAACAATTTAGTAAATAAAAACACAATATAGTTGAGAAGTGGTGATTAAAATATATTAAACTAAATGCAATGATCCTTAATGCAAATTATCCTAAGTATGAAACTATATGAATGAAATAGATTTTAGTAAAATTAAACACAAATTGCAACAATTATAACATAAATAAACTAGGACAATTACTTTAATTAAACTCAATTTATTATCAACATACTTAATAACATTCGGGAAAAAAACATTCCATGGCAACTGGATCTTTCATGAGTTTGGAAACCATATTAGGTCCTTTCGAAATCCTTTACTTAGTAAATACACATTTTACTGATCCTTATTTACTAAGGGTTTCTTAGCATCGTGTGAGGTAACAAGGATGTGTCAGGTTTGAAACAATTTAATCACACAAATCTAAAAACTATGCAGATAACAAAGCTTGGTCAGAGTTGTTATACAACCTCCAATTTAATCGGGTCAGGATCTAAATTGAGCATGGACATTTCAATTATGTGTCCATTAGCCATCGTCTGGTCAGGATCACTCAGCTAATTTAGGCGCATTTCAATCACGTATGAATGAAATACAGACTTGATTTTAATTGAAAACATGATCGATTGAGGCATAAACATTATAACCATGAATCAAATAAATATTATTTAATCAAAACAATCATCCTAGCTTAAATAAAATTAAGCTAACATTGTTGTAAACAAGAAAAAAGAACACATAGCAAACATCTTTATATTAAATTAAAGAAAAGGAAGATTAAACCCAATTCAGAGTGGATGTCACTCAAGACTCTGATTGACGAGGCTCCTTCGTTCCTTTGCTGATGGCTCTCCAAAGTGGCCAACCAAGGGTTCTTTAAGAGGCTTAATTGCTAAATCTCTATGAAGAGACGATGCTAGGCATGGGAATGGAAAAGACTAAGAGAATTTGGAAAAAAGAGAGAATGATGAATGATGAGAATGAATGAGGAATGATTAAGGGATGCTTGAGGGATGATGAATGAAGGAATGAGAGGGTTTTATTTATTGGTGAGGAGAGGGGAATAGTTTGCTAAAAAAAGTTGATGTTAACCTATTCAAATCACCTCAAATTGTGGCCGGCCATGCTTAGTGGCTTTTGACTTGATTTTTTGTTTCATTTTTAAGCAATTTTGGATGCCACACAACTCAGGACTGAGACTCGGTCAATCGTAAATCTTTGGCAAATCTCTAATTTCTTCAACACTATAAGGACCTTGTGTAATTAAACCAAAGATTAAATCTACATCCCAAGAAGATGTTAAGATATCTGAATTCACTAACTCAAGGTTTACCTTGTTAGACTTTGCAGATTCTGATTCCTTTAGTGTAGGAACTTCAACATTTGGTTGACTTCTCTCCTTTCCAACGTGCTCATCTTCGACATCAATCAATCGGGGTTCCAGAGTCTTACCACTTCGCAATGCCACTACGTTGATATGTTCTTTACCCAAATTCCTTGGATTCTCAGTATTGCTCGGCACGGTTCCTTGCGGACTATTATGAAGCTCCATAACCAACTGACCCATTTGGTTTTCCAAATTTTTCAGTGTTGCTACTCGTCTTTGGATCAAAGCGTCATTCTTTGCCATTTACGCTTTCAACAAGTTCCCCAAACTGTTTAATGCCTGAGCTTGAGGTGGTTTTCGAGCTTGCTGATTAAACCCTTGTGATTGGTTGGGTCTTTGTTGTAATAAGTTGTTGTTTGGTCCATTTCCTTGGTTGCTCCAAGAAAAGTTAGGATGATTATGCCATGAAGGATTGTAGATGATGGACTAGGGTCCTTGTCCACTTCTATTTTAATATAGGTTCCCCACATAGTAAACTGATTCAGGATTTGATGGAAAATTCTCAAAAGAATGACCTTCCCCACAGTACACACAGGAAACTACTTCAAACGGACTTGGTGGCTAAGCTGCTAAATTATTAGTACTATTAGCAGTTAACTATTTTAGCGTAGAGGAAATAGACAATACCTGAGCTGATAACGAAGTGAGGGAGTCAACTTCATGAACTCCAGCTACGCGTGTTCCTGAAGCTGTTTGATTTGTTGACAATTGATAGTTATTACTCGTGATCCTCTCGATGATCTCATAAGCCTCATTATAAGACTTAGACAAAACTGCACCATTCACGGAAGCATCTACCATCAATCTTGTATGTGCATTGAGACCATTATAGAATGTCTCCAACTGGATGCAATGAGGAATCCCATAATGAGGACACTTACGAAGTAACTCCTTGAATCGCTCCCAAGCCTCATACAAAGACTCGTCATCGAATTGTTAGAAAGTTGTGATCTCGTTCCTCAACTTAGAGTTTTTGCTAGGTGGGAAATACTTAACGAAAAATCTCTCTGCTAATTCTTACCATGTAGATATGAAACTTGGTGGAAATGAATTAAGCCATGCTCGTGCTCGATCTCGCAATGATTGCGGAAACAACTTCAAACTTAGTGCATCTTCAGTCATTCCGGCTATCTTGAATGAATCACTCACCTCCATAAACAATCGAAGGTGGAGATGTGGATCTTCCGTGGGCATACCACTAAATTGGCCAACCGTTTATAGCATTTGAAACATCATTGGTTTCAATTCAAACTGGATTGCCTCAATATCTGGCCTTCTAATTCCTGGGTTTAACTCACTGAAAAGTGGCATAGCATATTGTTTGATACATCGATCTCTATCATCGGCAATGAGGATAGGATTTTGTACATGATCGGCTTCATAACTTGGTCTTGATTCTGATTTCCAAGGTCTGAATTGACTTGCCTTTGAGTTGTTCGTTCACGTCTTCTTTGTTTGAAAGTTCGATATATTTTAGGGTCTACAAGAACTAAATCAATAATTCAATCTATACTCATAAACACTTGAACAGAAAATCACAAAAATTAAAATGAATAAGTTAGTAATGTTAGAAATAAATCAAATTGAAAATAAATAATTTCACGAAAAAAATGACTATGGCAATAGTTGACAATCCCCGGCAACGGCACCAAAAACTTGTAACGCCAGGGTTTGTGCAAGTGTACACAGTCGTTATCATGTAATAAGTAAGTATCGAGTTATCATCTCCGCAGGGATTGTATTTGTGCTAAGTCACTTAATTTGTAAAATTATATTAACAATTTGGTAAATAAAAACACAATATAGTTGAAAAGTGGTGATTAAAATATATTAAACTAAATGCAAATTATCCTAAGTATGCAAACTATATGAATGAAATAGATTTTAGTAAAATTAAACACAATTTGCAACAATTATAACAAAAATAAATTAGGACAATTACTTTAATTAAACTCAATTCATTATCAATATGCTTAATAACATTCGGAAAAATATTCTATGGCAACTCGATCTTTCCTGAGTTTGGAAACCACATTAGATCCTTTCGGAATCCTTTACTTAGTAAATACGCATTTTACTTATCCTTATTTACTAAGGGTTTCTTAGCATTCGTGTGAGGTAACAGGGACGTGTTAGGTTTGAAATAGTTTCATCACACAAATCTAAAAGCTATGCAGATAACAGAGCTTGGTTAGAGTTGTTATGCAACCTACAATTCAATCAGGTTAGGATCTAAATTGGGCATGCACATTTCAATTATGCGTCCATTAGCCATCGTCTGGTTAAGATTGCTCAGCTAATTCAGGTGCATTTCAATCACGTATGAATGAAATACAAACTTGATTTTAATCGAAAACATGATCGATTGAGGCACAAACATTATAAACATGAATCAAATAAATATTATTTAATCAAAATAATCATCCTAGCTTAAATAAAATTATCCGAGTGGCTTTGTTCAACTTTCTGTAATCAATACAAATTCTCCAACTAGTAACAGTTCTTGTTGGAATCAATTCGTTATGCTCATTTTCAACAATCGTGATTCCACCTTTCTTCGGCACACACTGCACTGGATTTACCCACGAACTATCTGAAATAGGATAGATGATTCATTCTTCTAACCATTTGATCACTTTCATCCACACAACTTCTTTCATAATAGGATTGAGCCTCCTTTGCCCATCAATTTGAGCTCTTTCACCTTCCTCTAAAATAATTTTGTGCATGCAAAATGAATGGCTTATATCTCGAATATCAGCTATAGTCTAACCAATTGCTTTATTAAATCTCTTTAAAACAACAATCAGTTGTTCCACTTGATCTTTCGTTAGTTCTGCTGAAATAATCACAAGCAAAGTAGAACAGTCACCTAAATAAACATATTTCAAATGGGAAGGAAGTACCTTTAGTTCTAGTTTAGGTGGTTCTTCAATTGACAACTTGGGTTGCAAAAATTCTCTAACTTCCAACTCCAACAGTTCAAATCGTGTGGATTGAAGAAAATTTCTCAGATTGGCTTCCATCAATGCCATGCTTTCTTCACCTCCTTCATACTCCAAAGGGTCAAACTTTAAGGATTTCTCCAATGGATCTTCCTCAAAATTGCTTTCCATAGAAACCAAGGTTTCTATTTCTTCCATAACTTAACACTCTTCTGGTGGGTTGGAGAATTTCATTGCTTTAAGAATGTTAAAGGTTACCTGATCGTTTTGAACTCGTATAGTAAGTTCGTCTTTCTGCATATCAATTAACGTTCTTCCTGTGGCTAGGAAAGGTCTCTCAAGGATAATTGGCACTTCGTTATCTACTTCAAAATCTAAAATAATGAAATTAGTAAGAAAAATAAATTTATCAACTCTTACCAAAACATCCTCGATCTTTCTTTTGGGATATGCTAAAGATCGATCCACTAGCTGAAGCGTCACAGTTGTAGGTCTTACTTCACCTATCCCTAACATCTTGAAAATAGACTTAGGCATCAAGTTGATACTCGCTCCTAAGTCACACAAAGCTTTTACCACAATAAGATTCACCAATGTTACAGGGTATAGTAAACCTTCCTGGGTCTTTAAATTTCGGTGGCAGTTTGTTCTGCAGGAACCCACTACACTCCTTTATCAAGGCAACAGTCTCAAACTCACTCCGTCGTTTCTTCTTGGATAGTATATCCTTCATAAACTTCACAATATTAAGATTTTTTTCTAAATCCTTTACCAATGGAATATTTATGTGTAACTGCTTCAGAACATCCAAAAACATCTTGAATTGCACCTCATGTTTTTTATTGTGTTGCTACAATCATTGCAGATATGAAGGTGATGGAACTTTTTGTTAAATCGGACAATTTTTTTGAGTAGGTAAATCTGTATCCAAAGAAGATGTTAAACAATATGAATTCACTAAGTTAGGGTTTACCTTGTCAGACTTTATAGATATTGATTCCTTTGGTGTAGGAACCTCAACATCTGGTTGACTTCCCTCCATTTCAACATGCTCATCTTCGACATCAATCAATTGGGGTTCCAGAGTCTTACCACTTTGCAATGCCACTACCTAGATATAATCTTTACCTAAATTCATTGGATTCATAATATTGCTCGGTAAGGGTCCTTGCGGTCTATTATGAAGCTCCGTAGCCAACTGACCCATTTGGTTTTCCAAATTTTTCAGTGTTGCTGCTTGGCTTTGGATAAAAGCGTCATTCTTTTCTATGTATGCTTTCAACAAGTTCTCTAAACTGTTTGATGCCTCAGCTTGAGGTGGTTTTGGGGTTGCTGATTAACCCCTTGAGATTGGTTAGGTCTTTGCTGCAATATGTTGTTGTTTGGTCCATTTCCTTGGTTGCTCCAAGAAAAGTTACGATGATTACGCCATGAAGGATTGTAGAAGTTGGACTGGGGTCCTTGTCTACTCCTATTTTGATATTGGTTCCCCACATAGTAAACTGACTCGGGATTTGATGGAAAATTCTCAAAAGAATGACCTTCCCCACAATACACACAAGAATCTACTTGAAACGGACTTGGTGGCTGAGCTGCAAAATTATTAGTACTATTAGCGGTTAACTATTTTAACATAGAGGAAATAGATGATAACTGAGCTGATAACGAAGTGAGAGAGTCAACTTCATGAATTCCGACCACACGTTTTCCTGAGGCTGTTCAATTTTTTGGCCATTGATAGTTATTACTCACAATCCTCTCGATGATCTCATAAGCCTTATTATAGGACTTAGACAAAATTGCACCATACGCGGAAGCATCTACCATCAATCTTGTATGTGCATTGAGACCATTATAGAATGTCTCCAACTAGATAGAATTAGGAATCCCATGATGAGGACACTTACGAAGTAACTCCTTGAATCGCTCCCAAGCCTCATACAAAGACTCATCATCAAATTGTTGGAAAGTTGTGATCTCGTTCCTCAACTTAGCGTTTTTGCTAGGTGGGTAATACTTAACCAAAA
Source organism: Gossypium hirsutum (assembly GCF_007990345.1). Taxonomy (NCBI): domain Eukaryota; kingdom Viridiplantae; phylum Streptophyta; class Magnoliopsida; order Malvales; family Malvaceae; genus Gossypium; species Gossypium hirsutum. The sequence continues at coordinate 21,817,005 of NC_053439.1, read as the reverse complement.
TTCTCTCTGCTAATTCTTGCCATGTAGATATGAAACTTGGTGGCAATGAATTGATCCATGCTCATGCTCGATCTCGCAACAAGTACGGAAAAAACTTCAACCACAGTGCGTCTTCAGTCACACCGGCTATCTTGAATAAATCACTCACCTCCATAAAAAATCGAAGGTGAGGATATGGATCTTCCGTGGGCATACCACTAAATTGGCCCACTATTTGTAGCATTTGAAATATCATTGGTTTCAATTCAAACTGGATTGCCTCAATATTTGGCCTACTAATTCCTAGGTTTAGCTCACTGAAATGTGGTACATCATATTTTCTGATACATCGATCCCTATCATCGGCAATGAGGATGGGATTTCGTACATGATCAGCTTTACTACCTTGGTCTTGATTTTGATTTCCATGGTCCATCTCGACTTGTCTTTGAGCTATTCGTTCATGTCTTCTTTGTCTGAAAGTTCGCTCAATTTCAGGGTCTATAGAGCGTAAATCGATAATTCGATCTATGCTCATAAACACCTGAAAAGAAAATCACAAAAATTAGAAATAAATCAAATTGAAAATAAATAATTTCAGGAAAAAAATGATTATGGCAACAGTTGACAATCCCCGGGAACGGTGCCAAAAACTTGTAACACTAGGGTTTGTGCAAGTGTACATAGTTGTTATCAAGTAATAAGTAAGTATTGAGTTATCGTCTCCACAGGGATTGTATTTGTGCTAAGTCATTTAATTTGTAAAATTATATTAACAATTTGGTAAATAAAAAAACACAATATAGTTGAGGAGTGGTGATTAAAATATACTAAACAAAATGCAATGATCCCTAATGCAAACTATATGGATGAAATAGATTTTAGTAAAATTAAACACAATTTGCAACAATTATAACATAAATAAACTAGGACAATTACTATAATTAAACTCAATTTATTATCAACATGCTTAATAATATTTGGAAAAACATTCCATGACAACTCGATCTTTCATGAGTTTGGAAACCACATTAGGTCCCTTCAGAATCCTTTACTTAGTAAATACGCATTTTACTGATCCTTATTTACTAAGGATTTCTTAGCATTCGTGTAAGGTAATTGGGACATGTTAAGTTTGAAACAATTTAATCACACAAATCTAAAAACTATGCAGATAACAGAGCTTGGTTAGAGTTGTTATGCAACCTACAATTCAATCGGGTTAGGACCTAAATTGAGCATCCACATTCCAATTATACGCCCATTAGCCATTGTCTGGTTAGGATCGCTCATCTAATTCAGGTGCATTTCAATCACGTATGAACGAAATACATACTTGATTTTAATTGAAAACATGATAGATTGAGGCACAAACATTATATGCATGAATCAAATAAATATTATTTAATCAAAATTATCATCCTAGCTTAAATAAGATTAAGCTATCATTGTTGTAAACAAGAAAAAAGAACACATAGCAAACATCTTTAAATTAAATTTAAAGAAAAGAAAGATTAAACCCAGTTCAGAGTGGTTGTCACCCAAGACTCTGACTGATGAGGCTCCTTCACTTCTTTGCGTTGCTCCTTTGCTGATGGCTCTCCAAGGTGGCTGACCAAGGGTTCTTTAAGAGGCTTAATTGCAAAAATCCTTAAGCAAGGATGATGAAGGGGAAAGATAGCTAAAAGAGTTGAGAGAATGATGAATGAGTGAGAGATGATGGGATGAGGGATGATTGAAAAAGTGAGAAATGACCTCTTATTTATAAGTGAGGCAAAGGAGCTGGATTGTTACAAATAGGAGTGTTCATCCTTTGAAATTTCCTCCAAGAGTAGCCGGCCATGAATTGAGGAAATGTGGCTGATTTTTCCTTGATTTTTGGTTAATTTGAGTGCCACAACAACTCAGGACTAAGACTCGGTCATCAGCAAATCTTCGGGAAAATCTCTAATTTCTTTAACTCTTCAAAGACTTAGTATAATTAAGCCAAAAAATGGTTTATGACATCCATGTGCAGCTGAAAATTGGGTTGACTTGGTCCCTAATTTGGACGTTTTTGCAATTAGAAGAAAACTCTTAGACCTGTCCAAAAATAGTAGATAGTTTAGAGGACCAAATAATACAATTTAACCACTTTAATTAATCAATTTACTTAATTAATTAAAACCTAATTTATTAATGAAATATTAAAAATGAATTATTAAATATAAATTTATATTTTATTATTGAATTTAATCATGCATGGCCCACTTTATAGCTTAAAAATATAATATGCTCAAATTAACATAAAATAGCCATTTTATGCATGAAAACTATATAATAAAGTATAAAATCACTTTTTAATAATTTCTATGACCTAATTTCATATTTTCGTGTATTTCATTAATTTATTAAAAAATTACTTGGTTTTAACAACAAATTTAAGTAAAAAGGTAATGAATTATATAGGAAAAATCCTATATATTTTTCAGTTTACACACCCCCAAACTTAAATCATTGCTCGTCCCGAGTAATGTTCATGCACTACACAAGGTCTTGCTAAGGAAAATTTTGCTAAAAGTATAAGTAGCATCAATCTTTGTCTCACAATCATGCATCAATAAATTCATGCTCATAGACCTTCTTTATTAACAAGTAACTCATATACAAATATTTTGAAAATTTTATTCTAAGTTTCAAGATATGCCAACATGAATCATAGTTTGCATGTATGTCACAGCCAATAATATTTTTCATTCAACACAATTTCTCATCAATCAAGCAAAACAATCATAAGGCTTATTTATGATCTTCATATGTTGACCTTAATACTTCCTCTCCACTATGGTCTTTTTATGGTTGTAATGTGGCTCGGTTAAAGGTGTGGATTTTAAGAGATGGAACATTTCAGTTTCAAAATCTTAACCTTTAACTTGTCTTGGATTTCTCAAAATTTAACCTTTTCTCCAAATGAACCTTTGGAAGTCCCCCAAACTTATTTTGAACTCATACTCATACATTTTATTTTTTGGAGACTGAGCAAATTTTTCTTCACTCTTTCTTCATTTTTGTTGTTGTTGTTGTTTTTTTAAGCATGAGCACATACATCTTTATGAAAATTTCCTCAAATGTTGATTCCCAAGAAAACTTTAATTAAGATAGGTGCATAAAATTAGGATAATTTTAAAAAGATGGTACTGGTTTATAATGTAGGTTTATTACAATGAACTGGCCTTTAAGCTCAAAATTATAGTTTCAAGGGTCTAATATCAAAAGGTGGACTTGAAAAGGCTCAAACGATCCAAAGAAAAATGGTTCCTATATCATTTTAGATTTTTATGTCTCCTAGGATTTCGCCTTAAGAGAGTTACTAAGTCAATTCTAAAGATATAAACCTTCATGCATTTCTAATCTTAAGAGAAACTAAGTTTTCATGGCAAACATTACCTAAGACTAAGATCATAAAAACATTCCATATTTCATGATAACATACAATCACTCAGATAAAATAATCATTCATGCTTGCATACAAGCTATCTTATTAAAAATAATTTCTCTAAACATTCATTTATTAAGACATACTTATGAAAGAATGATTTGAAACATACTTGACAATTTTAAAAATTTAAGCAATTTGTTTGACCCTCTCTTTAAAAAGAAGCAATGTCCTCATTGCGAGAATAAAGTAATGAATGAAAACTGAACACCAGGTAGGGTTGTAAAGAAAGAGAGGTGAGTCATTAAGACTGCTTAAATACCAAGTCTTTCTTATTAACCCAATCCTAGACATGTTCATTCCCATTGCCACATCACTTAATCTTTTTCTTTCTAAAGAATTATTTATTCATGCTTCCTATATTTTATTTTGCAAAAATTAAATCCTAATTACTAAAGAAATAAATTCCTAAAGACCTAAAAACAATTAAATAAATAACAAGACAAGAATCCCCCCTTTTATTTTTCTAACTCATTCCCCTTGTCAGTTTGCATCTCCAGTATCTTCTGTCCATGTCTCAAAGATAGCATCTAGGAACTCAGGAACAAAAATGTTAGAGATTTTTTAAAAGTATTTTGAATTGAATCATCCCTAATTTTTTCATATTTACAGTAAGTTTGCTATTGTTTGTGCATGAACTTACACATATCCATCAAAATTGACAACTCTAATTTCCTTGAAATACTTGCAGAAGTTGGCACGGGAGTTGTATATTCAGGTCCAACACTTAGCTTGATTGGTTCTTCTTCTGGCTCAACCCTAGGTTCAGGGTTTTTAGCTACTTCAGCTGGTTGAGGACTATTTGGTTCCTTATCAGATTCTTCTTCTTCAGTGTTTGTAACTGAATCAGCTGCAGTTTCTATTCTATTTGTTGAATCTTCGGTTTCTGGCTCAGTTGGTTCCTCTTGCTCACCGTGGTTCAACTCATGCACTCTCTCTACTAACCTTTGAAGAACATGACTTGTAATGCACCCCTGGACATATTGTCCCTTCAGATTTGCTTGTGTTTTAACACAGGCCCTTAAGCAAAGTGAAGTGATTATTGATGGGAAATAAGCACTTCCTGCCTTCTTTTTAGCACAATCATGAATCTCTTTGAGGATAATTTTCCCAAAATTAATGGATTTTTCTGTCAAGATTGCATATAACAAGAGCATCTGTTCCACTGAGATGGTGCAACTGTGTGAGATAGGCATAAAACTGTAGTGAACAAAATAAAACCTCACCTTTGCTACTGGTTTCAAGTATTCTCTTCGACAAGAATAGCTCCCATACTTTCTTATAATCCATTGGGATCCCAGATTTGTCACAACATCAAGCACTTGTTGAAGAAAATCCCAATTGATATTGCTCATCATACGGTAGTACTCATCTTCTTCAATATCAAGTAAATTAAACAAACCATTGATGGACTTAGAAGTAAAAAGGACCTTTTTCTTTCGAACAATGACTTCAGTAGCATCTTGCCTAGTCAAACTAGCATAGAATTCTCGAACTAGTTCATCATCGGGAAGCGAACGAGAATCACAGAATCATTCCCATTTGAGAGCATTGATTATCTTTCTAATTGGCACAGGAACAACCATCACATCATTGCTCTTCATATTAAAACCTTTTTCTGGCATCATAGGTCGATGCTTGAAAATTGAATCAAATCGCTCTTTCACTTCTTCATCAACCACAATCGGGTTTTCAGGAGTAGTATTTGACGATCTAGTTCTTTTACGAGACATGGTACTTTCCCAAAAATTCGGCAAAGTTTCTGCACAAGAGAGAAAAGAAAAATCGATAAAGTTGGTAACTTGCTACGGCAAAAATCTTGCGATAGCAAGGATGGTTCGGCGACGATCTCTTTTTGGTGGCAATAGGAAATTTCGACAAAAAGAAAGAAAAGGACTAGGTTTCTTTTGGGATTTAAGGTTGACGGCATAAAGAAAAGATTAAGGGATTTTTAGGGTGGAAGCAAATTACTTTGAGGGATATGAAAATTAGTAGAATGAAGAGGGGTTTATATAAGGAAAAATTAGGGCAACATGTAGCAAAAATTTAGCTACATTAAAGTTACTTGGGCGGCAAGTAATGGGTGTGACGGCAAGACCTATTTTTTTTCCTCCTTTTTGCTGTCTTGGGCCTCAAACTCAAACTGTATCTTAAAAAAAACTGATTAGTACTTGGGCCAAATTTGACCACTTTTATTAACAAAAAAATTTAAAATTTAAACTAAACAAAATGAAACTTAAAAATTTTATTTAGGAAATTTCTTCTTAACAAATTACATTAAATTAATTCCCAAGAAAGGTTGGAGGGGTCACAACAGTCTCGCTTAAGTTCCAATCTCCTTAGACAGAATTAATTAAATGTAATAAATTAAGAAAATAAGTTCTAATAATTTATTTATTTACACAATGAGTTCATGAAAATTTAAGGGTCTGCTTAGATGAGTGAGGATTTAATTCACTCAACTTCACCATCCCAGTAGTGTTTGAGACGTTGACCATTAACTTTAAACGTACCTCCATAATTGTCGTTAATTCAATAGCTCCATAAGGATAAACTTGGTAGATGGTATAGGGTCCTTTCCATCGGGATTTCAACTTCCCAGTAAATAACTTCAACCTTAAATTAAACAACAAAACCTTCTGACCTTCTTTAAACTTGCGAGGTTGTATATGACTATCATGCCATCTCTTTGATCTTTCTTTGCATATTTTGCATTCTCATAGGAAAACAAACTCAGCTCTTCCATCTCATCAAGTTGTAACACTCTTCTCTCACCGGCTTGCTTAAGATCAAAGTTCAACAGCTTCAAAGCCTAGTGAGCTTTATTCTCCAACTCTAATGGCATGACATGCCATTCCAAAGACTAACTGATAAAGAGTCATTCCTAACGGAATCTTAAATGTTGTTCGATAGGCCCATAACACATCATTGAGCCTTCGAGACCAATCTTTTCTGTTAGGGCATACTACATTTTCAAGGATACCTTTTATTTCAACTTGCCCATTAGACTGGGGATGACAGGCAGTAGCAATCTTGTGCTTCATATCATATTTGTCAGGCATCCACTTAAGCCATTTGTTCACAAAGTGAGAACCTTCATCACTAATAATAGCTCTTGGTGTCCCAAATCGTGTAAACACATGCTTATGTAGGAATCGCATGACTACCTTAGGATCTAACATCTGATCCGAAAAATGGTCCTTCCGAGTGGCTTTGTTCAACTTTTTGTAATCAATACAGATTCTCCAAGCGGTAACAATTCTCATTGGAATTAACTCATTACACTCATTTTCAACAACAGTGATTCCACCTTTCTTCGGCACACACTACACTGGACTTACCAACGAACTATCTGAAATAGGATAGATGATTCCTACATCTAACCATTTGATAACTTCCTTCCTTACAACTTCTTTCATAATAGGATTGAGCCTCATTTGCCCATCAATTCGAGCTCTTTCACCTTCCTCTAAAATAATTTTGTGCATGCAAAATGAGGGGCTTATACCTCGAATATCAGCTATAGTCCAACCAATTGCTTTCTTAAATTTCTTTAAAACAACAATCAATTGTTCCTCTTTATCTTTTGTTAGTTTTGCTGAAATAATCACAAGCAAAGTAGAACAGTCACCTAAATAAACATATTTCAAATGGGAAGGAAGTACCTTTAGTTCGAGTGTAGGTGGTTCTTCAATTGACAACTTGGGTTGAACAAATTCTCTGACTTTTAACTCCAACGGTTCAGACCGTGTGGATTGAATAAAATTCCCCTGATTGGCTTCCATCAAAGCCATGTTTTTTTTCACCTTCTTCATCCTCCAAAGGGTCAAACTCAAAGGCTTTCTCCAATGGATCTTCCTCAAAATTACTTTCCATAGAAACCAAGGTTTCTATCTCTTCCATAACTGAACACTCCTCTGCTGGATCGAGAAATTTCATCGCTCTAAGAATGTTAAAAGTTACCTGGTCGTCTTGAACTCGCATGGTGAGTTTTCCTTTCTGCACATCAATTAACGTTCTTTTCGTAGCTAGGAAAGGTCTCCTAAGGATAATTGACACTTCCTTATCTACTTCAAAATCTAAAATAATGAAATCAGCAGGAAAAATAAATTTATCGACTCTTACCAAAACATCCAAGATCTTTCCTTCGGGATATGCTAACGATCGATCTGCTAGCTGAAACATCACAATTGTAGGTCTTACTTCACCTATCCCTAACATCTTGAAAATAGACTTAGGCATCAAGTTGATACTCACTCCTAAGTCACACAAAGCTTTACCACAGTAAGATGCACCAATGTTACAGGGTATACTAAAGCTTCTTGGTCTTTCAATTTCAGTGGTAGTTTGTTCTACAAGAACGCACTGCACTCCTTTGTCAAGGCAATAGTCTCATACTCACTCAGTCGTTTCTTCTTGGATAGTGTATCCTTCATAAACTTCACATAATTCGGCATTTTTTCTAAAGCCTCCACCAACAGAATATTGATGTGTAACTGCTTCAGAACATCCAAAAACTTCTTGAATTGAACCTCCTATTTCTATTTGTGTTGCTGCAATCTTTGCGAGTATGGAGGTGATGAAACTTTCGGTTGAACCAGACAACTTTTCTAAGTAGGTAAATCTACATCCAAAGAACATGTTAAAATATCTGAATTCACTAAGTCAGGGTTTACCTTGTCAGACTTTGTAGATTCTGATTCCTTTGGTATAGGAACTTCAACATCTAGTTGACTTTCCTCCTTTTCAACATGCTCATCTTTGACATCAATCAATCGGGGTTCCAGAGTTTTACCACTTCGCAATGCCACTACCTTGATATGTTCTTTATAACAGCCCGATTTTAGGCCTAGTCGGAACAGTGGTTTTGGGACCACAAATTTGATGAGGAAAAATTTATTTTTTATTATATTTTTATGGTCTACAATTTTACAAAATGATTTCCTAAAAATTTCGTTCAAAAATTTCGACGTTTGGGCATTCAATTTAGCTAAAAGGACTAAATTGTAAAAAGTGAAAAAATTAAGTTCTACATGTTAGAAGTGTCCAATTGTGATGAAATTTTAAATTGGAGGTCCTTAAATTGAAATTAGACCATTGGTTAACTTGTTGGACAAAAATGGACAAGAGATAAGTCAAATAGAATATTTTTAAGTTGGGGGCATTTTGGTCATTTAGTAATTAAAGAATTAAAAAGGCCAAAATAGCCAAAAATTTGTCCATCTTCTCCATGATGAACGAAAATAGCAAGGGGGAAGCCATGGTTAGGGTTTTCAAGCTTCCAATCTCTATAGGAAATGATTCCAAGCCCCGTTTTTAATGTTCTTTACGTTTTTGGAGTCTCGGTAGCTTAATTTAGCTTATTCTAGTAATAATTTAACCTAGGGTTTATATTTGGAAAAATACCCATAGGTGAAATGTGTTTATTTTGATGTTTTATGGTAGAATATTAAGCTTGAAATTGTGTGAAACAATTTTTGCTAAGCAATTTTCAGTGAAAACAAGTGAAATGGCATAATCGGTAAAAATTATTATAGTTCATAAGTGCATGTTAGAGCAAGGATTTGATTTTTCTATAGAAGGAAAAAATATTCAGCATGTTATAAAACATAAGAAAAATGAATAAAGTTTAATTTCTGAGCCTAGGGGCAAAATTATAATTTTGTGAAACTTTAGGGGCAGAAATGTAATTTTTCCAAAATATGATTTTTGGACTGGATTGAAGAATGTGAATGTTATATAAGCTAAATATGTTATTATAAATTGACAAAGACGAGAAATTGACATTTATTGGTAAAAAAAGTGAGAAAAAGTAAAAATTCCCGGTTGAACCTTCAGAATGAAAGAGATACGAGTGAAGTTGCTATGTTGTAGTACTATGTGCAGGCTACTACATGTACCGGAATGATAGGTCGTATGTGTAGTACTATGTGCAGGCTACTATGCGTACCAGATAGCTTCGACACGTGCATCATTCATTATAAGGTGGTTGCTATGTGTTGATTCCACCATGTATCTATTATTATTCTGAAGTGTTCATCGGGAAATTGACTAAGTGTAATTGAGTGATGAATATATATGTGGAATTGAATTGAAGGTTGACTTGAAATTGGAAATGAGAAATTGGATTGCTTTAAATATAGTGATAAATTGAATGAATAGTATATGAATTAAAATGAACTATTGGAATGAGATGTGAAAAAATTCAATGGAATAGAGATAGTGAAAAAGTGAAATTATGAAAGAATACACTTTACAACAAAACAGTTTAGACAGCAATAGTTGTGTGACTTTTAAAAATCACCAAAAATGGTGAAAATTAAATTAGAGAGTGAATAAAATATGAAATGAAATCTTAATTAGTTTATTTTTACATAAAAGAAACAGAGCAAGCAAAAGAGTTATATATTTTGAGATATTTGAATTTTAGTGAGGCAGGGTTGGATTGATTTTGGAATCCCCTGTTTTGATTTTGGAAAATAATTAAAAATTGTAAAAAAATAATTATGAGTTATAATTTATATGCTTAGAATCCTTAATGAGTATACTTTCAAAGGAAACAAACAGAAATATCATCTGAATTTTGTACAATGAGATAATTCATTTTTAGTTAGAGAGGTCAGAGATGTTGAGCAGTGAAATAGGGGTGACTTTAAAGAATAAAATGTACTAATTGGCCAAGTAAAAAATTCTAATTTTTTATGGTAAGAAGATATGTGAGTCTAGTTTCAGGGAAAATTAACAGATCTTAATTTGGAGCTCTGTGGCTCTGGATAAAAATTATTTAGTGACTCTGACTCAAATAGACAGCTTTGAATTTAAATATAGTGAATAGTGAAATTATGTATAATGCTATTTGAGCATGTTATATACATAAAGGATGTGGGATGGAGAGGAGGAGGAGGAGTTCAATAAAGTATATGAATGGATTGTGTATAATTGGTTATATGCCTAATTATAATCGATAAACGTTGAAATAGGAGTGATATTTATATTAGTGCATTACTAGTCATGGTAAGCTCATGAAAGAAAATAAAGTTTCATAGCATATGTGTGTGGTATATTTGGCATGAAGTGATTTCATGAGTGACTCATGAATTAACTCATGTTGGTAAGTTGATTGATACGAGTCACAAAGGCCCAACTCAAACTCAAAAACGTGATGGGCTCAAATTACCATAAGTCCCAATAACGAGGTCAAAGGCCAGGCAAATGCATTCAAAACTAAATGGAACCATTCAAGAATTTATTAGCAATGCCTTAGATGCGTATAAGAAGGAAAAAGAAAATCAAGATTCACTTTCTTATTTTCAAGAAACTCAAGAAATCGAATCTTGGTCCAATTTTGCTGTTTTGAGCAATTTCAATAATCAAGAAAATCAAGATTTCAAATCTTGGAAATCTTGGTCCAAGAAACCGAATCTTGTAGCTAAGGCGCATTGGATCTCAGTTACGGGCATCAACGAACAAATTTTGGTAGAAAAAGGATTACAAGCCCAAGTTCTTGAAGGCAAGGCCCAATAAGACGTTCCAAGCCCAATCATGAAATTTAAATTAGACTTAGTTGAAAATCAGGTCAAATTGTCAAAGTGGCCCAATTTGTAAAATTTTAAATATCTAGTTTTAATTTTTAGACTTTATGATTTAATTCCTATGTAAAAAAAATTCAGCCCAAGCAACCCATTAAAAGCCTTGGCCGAATTCCCCCTTGAAATTAGTAATTAGGTTTTTTTTTAGATTTCCTAACAGGTTTAGGAAAATTGTTAGGAGGCTTATATTAAGGCTTGGTTGGCCACCCTTATGAAAAACACATTGATTATACATTAAAGTCAGATTTTTTTTGAGTGAAAACTCTCTTTGAGTTTCTCCAAGAATTTTCTCTTGAGTTTTCTTTAGAAGTAGTTTTAACAATCTTTTTTATTGTGGGAGCCATCTTCAGCCTTCTTCTTGCCATTGTTCCACATTGGAGGGGAGATTCGAGCTGTTTGAAGGGAGTTGTGAAATCTTTATCGATTTCGAGGCTTCTTAGGAATTTTCTTTATTTTTCTTGTTGTTTATTTCTCTTTAAATTTTTCTGCTTGTGCCGATCTATTGATTAACTTTTTTTGCTCTCTTTGTTGTGTTTCCAGCCATTATACTCTTCAAGAATCTGATCAGCACCCTTCTTGGCAGCAAGAAACGTTCCTTAGTCATCCTTTTTAATTGATCTTGCCGTCCTATCATCCTAACTCTGATTCAATTCGTTTTGCTGGACTTTGAATTTAATTTGCTGGTTTTGGTGTTATTCTTTTCAGATTCGGCTGTTTGGAGTCTCTCTTGAATTCAATTTCGTGTACTTGGCTTCCAAGAATAGTTATTCATAAGTGTTTTTGATTCTTCGCTGATCCTTTATTGTTTTGGGTATTTTCGTTTCAAATCTAATTGATTCTAAGTTTAATTTTCTGTTTCGATTCAGATCCGAGCGTCTAGTGCTTTCGTAGGAGTTTCCCATGACTTGACAACTCGATCTTAGTTCGCGCACGACCTTCTATCATTGATGCATAATTATAGTATTCAAATATATACATATTTATAATATTTTTCTATGTGATTCGGAGAAAGTGTAATAAATAGGGTAATGAAAATTCGGCCATGGTGCTAGTTTATGTTAAAGGAGTGTTTTATGGCATATCTTAAGTAATGGAATGTTATAAATTTTGAGGTTAATTTGCTAGTCAAATAAATGACAAATGAATTGATTGCGTATTTGTAATTTTGACACATGCTTGGTATATGAAATGTAATAATATATGCTTGAATAAACTTTAAGTATTCGAATGACATGGATTTGATGGTGATAAGAATCGAATATTGAATTCATGAAGCACAGGTGATGTATTATTGTTGTGTGATAGCTTGGTTCGAGAAATTGATTAGGTAAATGGTAAGTGGAAGCATTTATGGATTTAGAAGAAAATTTGGAATGAACATGAAATTTAGCTCAATTAAATGATTTCATCAATTAAACATTGTGTATACCAGAATGTGTTAGTGAATTACATATTTGTAAATTAACATTCGAAGTTCGGTAAGTGATATATGAAATTAACATGAAAAGATTTATGATTGTTATTGATATTGATTCTGACATAAAGTGGATTCTTCAATAATGGATTGATTTAACGAATATATTGAGCATATGAATGGTTATGTATTGGGCCTCATATACCCTAGTTAGCGACTCGAAGATAATAATTTGAAAGTTTTTAATTTGGATGAAATTTTATAACTCGGTTTAATATGTCTATAAGTGTATTTATTCTGGTAATGCCTCGTACCCTATTCTAGTGTTGAATACGGGTAAGTGGTGTTACAATGTGACATCACCAGATTCGGACCTAATGTTTAGGTCGGGTTTGGGGTGTTACATCCTTGACCCAAATTCCTTGGATTCTCAATAATTATCGGAAAGGTTCCTGACGGTCTATTACGAAGCTCCGTAGCAAACTGACCCATTTGGTTTTCCAAATTTTTCAATGTTGCTGCTTGGCTTTGGATCAAAGCGTCATTCTTTGCCATGTACGATTTCAACAAGTTCTCCAAACTATTTGATGCCTCAGCTTGAGGTGGTTTTGGAGCTTGTTGATTAAACCCTTGTGATTGGTTGGGTCTTTGCTGCAATAAGTTGTTGTTTGGTCCATTTCCTTGGTTGCTCCAAGAAAAGTTACGATGATTACGCCATGAAGGATTGTAGAAGTTAGACCGGGGTCCTTGTCCACTCCTATTTTGATATTAGTTGCCCACATAGTAAACTGACTCAGGATTTCATGGACAATTCTAAAAAGAATGACCTTCCCCACAGTACACACAGGAAACTACTTCAAGCGAACTTGGTGGCTGAGCTGCAAAATTATTAGTACTATTAGTGGTTAACTATTTTAACATAGAGGAAATATACGATACCTGAGCTGATAACGAAGTGAGGGAGTCAACCTCATGAACTCCGGCTATGCGTCTTCCTGAAGCTGTTCGAATTGTTCGCCATTGATAGTTATTACTCGCAATCCTCTCGATGATCTCATAAGCCTCATTATAAGACTTAGACAAAACTGCACAATTCACAGAAGTATCTACCATCAATATTGTATGTGCATTGAGCCATTATAGAATATCTCCAACTGGATGCAATGAGGAATCCCATGATGAGGACACTTAACAAGTAACTCCTTGAATCGTTCCCAAGCCTCATACAAAGACTCGTCATCCAATTGTTGGAAAGTTGTGATCTCGTTCCTCAACTTAGCGTTTTTGCTAGGTGGGAAAAACTTAACCAAAAACCTCTCTGGTAATTCTTGCTATGTAGATATGAAACTTGGTGGCAATGAATTGAGCCTTGCTCGTGCTCAATCTCACAACGACTACGGAAACAACTTCAGCCTCAGTGCATCTTCAGTCACATCGGCTATCTTGAATGAATCACACACCTCCATAATCAAGCGAAGGTGGTGGTGTGGATCTTTCGTGGGCATACCACTAAATTGGCCAACCGTTTGTAGCATTTGAAACATCACTAGTTTCAATTCAAACTGGGTTGCCTCAATATCTGGCCTTCTAATTCCTCGGTTTAACTCAAAGAAAAGTGGCACAGCTTTTTGTCTGATACATTGATCCCTATATCGACAATGAGGATAGGATTTTATACATGATCGGCTTCATCACCTTGGTCTTGATTCTAATTTCCAAAGTCCATCTCGACTTGTCTTTGAGTTGTTTGTTCACGTCTTCTTTGTCTAAAAGTTCACTCAATTTTAGGGTCTATAGGGAGTAAATCGATAATTCGATCTATGCTTATAAACATCTGAACAGAAAATCACAAAAATTAAAAAGAATAAGTTAGTAATGTTAGAAATAAATCAAATTGAAAATAAATAATTTCACGAAAAAAATGACTATGGCAATAGTTGACAATCCCCAGCAACGGCGCCAAAAACTTGTAACACTGTGGTTTGTGCAAGTGTACAGAGTCGTTATCAAGTAATAAGTAAGTATCGAGTTATCGTCTCCACAGGGATTGTATTTGTGCTAAGTCACTTAATTTGTAAAATTATATTAACAATTTGATAAATAAAAAGACAATATAGTTGAAAAGTGGTGATTAAAATATATTAAACTAAATGCAAATTATCCTAAGTATGCAAACTATATGAATGAAATAGATTTTAGTAAAATTAAACACAATTTGTAACAATTATAAAAAAAATAAATTAGGACAATTACTTTAATTAAACTCAATTTATTATCAACATACTTAATAACATTCGGAAAAACATTCCATGGCAACTCGATCTTTCATGAGTTTGGAAACCACATTAGGTCCTTTCGAAATCCTTTACTTAGTAAATACACATTTTATTGATCCTTATTTACTAACGGTTTCTTAGCATTCATGTGAGGTAACAGGGACATGTTAGGTTTGAAACAATTTAATCACACAAATCTAAAAACTATGCAGATAACAGAGCTTGGTTAGAGTTGTTATGCAACCTACAATTCAATCGGGTTAGGATCTAAATTGAGCATGCACATTTCAATTATGCTCCCATTAGTCGTCGTCTGGTTAGGAACGCTCAGCTAATTCAGGTGCATTTCTATCACGTATGAACGAAATACAGACTTGATTTTAATTGAAAACATGATCGATTAAGGCACAAACATTATAAGCATGAATCAAATAAATATTATTTAATCAAAATAATCATCCTAGCTTAAATAAAATTAAGCTATCATTAATGTAAACAAGAAAAAAGAACACATAGCAAACATCTTTAAATTAAATTTAAAGAAAAGAAAGATTAACCCAATTCAGAGTGGTTGTCACCCAAGACTCTGACTGATGAGGCTCCTTCGCTTCTTTGCGTTGCTCCTTTGCTGATGGCTCTCCAAGGTTCCGACCAAGGGTTATTTAAGAGGCTTAATTGCTAAAATCCTTATGCATGGATGATGAAGGGGAAAGATAGCTAAAAGAGTTGAGAGAATGATGAATGAGTGAGAGATGATGGGATGAGGGATGATTGAAAAAGTGAGAAATGACCTCTTATTTATAGGTGAGGCAATGGAGCTAGTTTGCTAAAAATAGGAGTGTCCATCCTTTGAAATTTCCTCCAAGAGTGGTCGGCCATGAATTGAGGAAATGTGGCTGATTTTTCCTTGATTTTTGGTCAATTTGAGTGCCACAACAACTCAGGACTAAGACTCGGTCATCAGCAAATCTTTAGGAAAATCTCTGATTTCTTTAACTCTTCAAGGACTTAGTATAATTAAACCAAAAAATGGTTTATGACATCTATGTGCAGCTGAAAATTGGGTTGACTTGGTCCCCAATTTGGACATTTTTGCAATTAGAAGAAAACTCTTAGCCCTGTCCAAAAATAGTAGATAGTTTAGAGGACCAAATAATATAATTTAACCACTTTAATAAATCAATTTATTTAATTAATTAAAACCCAATTTATTAATGAATTATTAAATATAAATTTATATTTTATCATTTAATTTAATCATGCATGGCCCACTTTATAGCTTAAAAATATAATATGCTCAAATTAATATAAAATAAGCCATTTTATGCATGAAAATTATATAATAAAGTATAAAATCACATTTTAATAATTTCTATATCCTAATTTCATATTTTTGCGTATTTCATTAATTTATTAAACAATTACTTGGTTTTAACAACAAATTTAAGTAAAAAGGTAATGAATTATATAGAAAAATTCCTATATATTTTTCAGTTTACAACCTGGACAATAAGTCATGCTTTTCAATTCCAAACTTAACCTATTTCCTGGCAAATTAAAGTGGAGATGGTCTGGACTAGTCAAAGTTAATCGTGGAGTTGTCGATTTTAAAGATGGAAAAATAGGATCCACTTTCAAAGTCAATGGTCAACGCCTGAAGTATTATTTTAGAGCTCCTATAATGTGCGACAAATGTTTTATTTCTCTTCGAAATACTTAGTATTTTTCTGTTGTGGAAATTTTTCTTTGTTTATTTTATTTTTACTTGTTACGTAATAAGTTTATTTAACTGTTTATTTTCTTTTGTTACAGGTTCTTTTTGCTAGAGTAAAAATAATTTGAAAGTAGTGCCTTCTTCTTTTTATGCAATTGTATTTAATAATCTTGTTATTACTTTTCTACTTCCTGCTCAATTTCCTCCTGTGTTGTGTCAGGTAAATCTTTTCAACCACGTCACTGTGATCTTTTCTCTCACTATTTGAACTTATATAATAAATTTTTCCTTTAAAGTTATCCCTAGTTCTTATCTTTATCACTTTCCTCTATTAGTTCTTCATTTTCATCATTGTAAGCCTCTCAATAGTTCTCTCACAGTTCAAATTCCATGGTCATAATGGCTCATACTACACCATATTCCTCTACATCCTTACCTATGAAGACCTTTTTCAACAAAATAGCTGAAGAAAAATATTTGAAAAATATAATCCAAAGACCATTTTTTTTGAAAAAGGCTTCCTTTTTCAAGACTCAACCTTCTTGAGTTATGATACCTCTATTTCTTCAGCAATGGAAAACCATGGCTAGAAACTATTTTGCTCACACCTGAGTGATGTTCTTCCAAAAGTGGTAAGAGAATTCTATGTGCATTTAACATATCCTAATAATGCTTTTATCTATGTCAGAGCTACTTCTGTTTGGTTTGATGAAGATTCTATTAATGCCCATTACAATTTGCGTGAGGGTCCTGATGAATATTTTGAGTTTATGTCAAAGATTACAACAAAAGGGTTACAACATGTCCTTCAAGATCTTTTCATTGAGCGAACTAAATGGACTATATCTCGTCATAATTGTCACACTGTTGATAGAGTTGCTTTGAAGCCTCATTACAGAGTATGGTATCACTTTCTGAAATCCCGACTGAGCCCCTCCACTCACAATTCTACTATTTCCAAAATAAAGATGTTATTACTAAATTCAATTGTGTTTGGTAGAAAAATCAATGTTGGAAGAATAATTTTCTAGGAAGTTCATTGTTGCGCGCAAAAGAATGTCGGTAGTTTAAATTTGTCAACACGCCAACGTCCTTGTCTATAACAATTAAGAGACCATAAACAATAAAGGCATCATAAGGAAATCAATTGTCCTATGTTTCTTGGGCAAGGATATGCCACAACCTTCTGGAACCCCACATACTTTTACTAATATGTTGGAACAACAAATAATAAATACTCTCAAGCAACTCCAACATGAGTTAGATATTGTGGCAAAACAACAGAACCAAATCTTCACTAATTTTGCCACAGTAAAAGCAAAAATGACTTAATATTGGGAGTATATGAAGACACACGATGTTGCACTCAAGAAACAAATTCATCAAGGAAATGCCTTTATTTCATTTGTTTCCTGAAGAACTTTTATCTGATGATGATGATGAAGACGACGAACCTGCCACTACACAAAAGCATACCAAAGAGCCCGAGAGAGATGAAGAACCGACAGAGTCTTTACACCTTAACTCTGATAGGGAGGATAAGATCTAGCAACACACTTTTCCACCAATCACAACCGTTAAAGCACCACAATCGAAGGTACCAATGACTACCCAAGAACGTGAACTCATGACATTAGATACTGACGATGTTGAAGAGGTGCCCATCAACCAGCTTCAAAGAAAAAGATTAAAGAAGGCTGCCGACAAAACATTCAAAGAGGATGTTTTAACAAAAAAGAAGCAGTCTTACAAGCTAGCTGTAAGAAAATCCACCTAACCCAAGTGAAGTAATTTCTTTCTTCTCCAAGCTTTGATTTTTTTGTATATTTTCATGATCCATTATTTTAGTTTTTATCTATTTCTTGCATTCACGTAGCTTTTATTCATTCTATTTTGTCATGTTCATGCATCCCTTAGCTAAGCATATTTAGAAAGATCTATTATAGTTTTAATTGCTGAAATATTTAGAAAATTTTACCTTTAGGAACCATTTTCTACATTGCAATTGCTAAATAGGTTTACAACAATTGTAAGCATATTTTTTTCTTTGTTTCAGTGAAAGATTGCTGAGAATAGAGGTACACAATATGCTCATTACGATTTGGAAGTACATTTGGTGACTGATTGTTTTGGCACTTTTCATGAATCAATGCATATTCAAACATAATTTGCTTGAAAAAAAGCAATAATTCAAGTTTAAGGGTGTGATAACTATTGAAAAGAGTTATATTTAAGGCTACTAGATGGAATAAATTGTTTGAAATTAAGTGAATACATCTACATTTTTAGGATAATTTTAGAACATTGTATAAAAAAGCTTGAATTGCACTACATTGGTCAATATTTGTTACTTTTATCACCTGGGGAGGAAAGGTGTGGTTTTGTGTGAATATATGTGTAGGATGAGCAAGAAGATGAAAAGGGAAAATAAGTGAATTGAAACATTGTCGTGGCAATTGGCAAGATTGATTGCCAACAAAATTGTCATGGAAATTCTGGGAAAATGAGTCAGGAATCTATCCATGTCATCTCAGCAGCTTGACGTGTGCCAAAAAAACCAACCTGAAAAGAGGAATGAAAAATGTGTGCTGAGGTAGGACAGATCTACCCAATAAAATGAGAGAGAAGAAGAAAATGGAGGAGAATTTGTGTGAGAAAGAGACTGGTACAGCAATCCTCTCTCTGCACAGAGAAAACACTTCATTGGAGAATTCCAGAGAAAGAAGGGTAGCAGTAATAGAGAGTAGAATATTGATGTGAAGAAGAGAAAGAGACATCTATCCTGGAATCGCGAATGATCAGAAGATAGAAGAGAAGCTGGAGTGTGGCGAGAAATCCTACAGTTCTGCCTTTAGCTTTCCTGATTTTTGTGATTCAAACTTCTTTAAAATGTTGATGAATGATTTAAATTCGATGTTTACTTTTCCACCCATGAACTAAATCTTTTCTGGGTTGGAGTTATTTGGGTGGATGTTTATCACTTTAATGTTCATGATTTGAATTTGCCTGTATCACTGTTTTACCATATTTTGCCATGACATTATTTTGATACGAGCATTTCACCTGAATAATTCCAGCCCTGTTCATTCAATAACAGAATTTCTCTTGCTTTTCTCTGTAATTTTCCATTACATTTTATTTGTCATATAATTTTTTTTATTTTTTAGCATTAAATTCATTAATTCATTATACCAATTTCTTATTCAGTTTAAAAGTATTTCCTGTTATTTAGCATAGTTAATAGGATTATAATAACTTAATCAATTTCTTACCAATTTCTAATCCTTATGGAGACGATACTTACTTATCACTTTATTACTTGAATGACGTGTACACTTGCACAATTGCATTAGTTATTTTCATGCAACATTACACACTCAAGATCTTTTCTTATTAAATAGTTTCCCAAGAAACGATATTTTAGCTAGAGATGATGGCCAAATGTTAAAACGGTTGTTGATTTATGTGGAGTCTTAAGAATTCAGATTCACGAACTGGTTGGATGTAATCCATGTTCTTGCTAGTTAATCATGAGACCCTAAGACGACATGATTGATGGGTGTGAGAATGATCATAGCAATGAAAAAATAGTTTTTCAAGGTTTTCATACAAGACACATGCATCTGTCACGTGTGAAATGATATGTGAATTGTGCAAGTATGCATCGAATCAAGTAATAAAGTGATAAGTGAGATCGTCTCCACAGGGACCGGTTAGATATAAAATTGCAAAGTTATTATACTGAAGTACGATTAATGTTATGGCAAAAATAATGTTAAGACTGTAGCAGTAATTTGAAGGAATAATAATGTGTAATATGTGTAACTGATAAATGATGGAAAGTGTTATGACAAGACAAGAGTAAAAATGCAATGTCAATTACGAGAATAATTACGTGAATAACATACGAACGAATAAATAAACAACTAAGAATGCTATGGCAAAGGATAGAAGATAGAGGTTCTATGATGTTCATTTAGAAGGTCAAGATTACCAGAATCTACCCTTACTAACAGTAATGCCATGAAAAAAACTTACTTAACATACTGCTCGGAAGAGTTCTAAAATGGTATGCTTCTTACGAGAGCAAAACCTCAAGTTACCTTGCCTTAAGCGATATATGTCTATAGACCTTTAGCAAGGTACCCTGCACTATTTGTTTTCTTTACATATGAATGATGCTCTATGTCTAGAGTCTACTACAAGTATCTATCGAGTACTTGATCATATCATTCAATTACGGTCCAACTACTCCAACCTTTTCAGAATTAGATTAGTTTATGGGCATGTTGCATAGTCATCTATGTCTAGGGATTGCATGCAAATAATTCAAAAATAAAAACAATTGAATGAAACAATAAATTAATTCAGATTTGTGTTTCAACCATTAAAGAAAATAAATGTTTTATTATGTAATCCCAACCCTATGAGATTTAGTTCGTGTTTTGGCTAGTAAAATTCAAAACCAAAATATCATCCGACATCATTTCAATCAAATCAATTCACGGAGGAATAGATTAAGAAATAACAGAAGAATTTTTGGAAGATGGCTTTCTCCAATCCAATCTATACTTAGCGGCACAATGTCCAATCAAATCAAATCAATCAACACATGTCCGTGTCTCAGGCCGTGTAACTTCTGAAATAGGGACACATGGTCGTGTGCTCACTTGTGTAACTCTCTAAGTTAGGTCACATGGCCAAGTCATACGCTCATGTGCTAGGCTGTGTAACTCTCAAAATGGCTCCACACACCTGTGTCCAAAGTCGTGTGCTAGGCCGTGTAATAGCCTGACTTGCATGCATTAAAACCTACAGGGGACACATGGCCATGTCACCTGGCCGTGTGTCACACACCCGTGTCTTAGATCGTGTGGACATGAAATTGGCCAAAATCAAGTCATTTCCATCACCAAATCAAGCATGAACTTAAAAGCATTTTTAGCACATAATCAAAGCATTAAAACCTTACCAAAACATGAATATAATGACCAATTCAATAGTCCTAAATCAATCAACCAATATGTCATTCAAGGCACTTCAATTGTAAACATTCAAACTTACCTAAACATCTATACTTTACTATATTTCAACCATACACATCTAGTTCAATACCATCTCAAAACAGATCATATCTTGACCATATTGAAACCAATTCATCACATATCATTTTAGTCATTCAAATATGCATCAAAACTTAATCATATAAACACATACTAATAAGGTATGAAAAGTACCAAACCAAGTAACTTATACAAACCAAAATATCAAACAAACATTCAACTAAACATCATTATAAGTCCACGTATACATGCCATTATAACATTTAGCCAAAAATGCTCAAAAACTACCAAATTAGCTGTTGGATAGTGTGATAGGTCTCCGATGAGCTTCTAACCAAAATCAAACCTTCCGATGATCTACAGGAAAAGAAAACAACTAACGTAAGCAATAATGCTTAGTAAGTTCATAAAAAGGAAACTTAACTACTAACATATTAGAATAAACAAATAAGCATAATTTTTATTATACTTTAAGCTAACTTTCATTTTCTATTCACTACACCTCTCATGGATAATTGGTGTAGCCTTGCATATACATGTATGTATATTTTTCCTTATAGGAATTTCATATAACCATTTTACTTAAACGTTTCTTGTTACCAAAACACTTACACATTTAATAAATAATCATTCTGTAATTCATCATTTGTTTCAAACTTTCCTATAAACATATAATCTCAGAATCACTTACTTTCACTAAACAAGGTGAAAGCTAAATAAATAAATTAATCATTCATGTTATTCATTTACGAAGCACTTATAGGATTAGTATTGAAAATGATTCATCGTATGCTTCCTGTACCATAATAATTCAATCCAAACTCACACACATATGTGTATAAACATATATCCTTAACCAAATAATCATCAATATAACAATACTCACATATGATCAAGTAATTCATTGAAAATTTAACATTTAAAATTTACTAATATATTGACTATACATTAGCCTTTAATATTAAATAATTTTGTAAATTCCATTCACATTTAGCCCAATAAACTAGTAACTTGACTCGGATACTCAGGTAACTACATCACTCTAGAGGCATAATAAATGCATAATAGGGGCACCGAAGTCTAGACAGGAGCACGAATGTGCAAACAGGGGCACCGTAGTGCAAAAAAGGACACCAAAGTGTATATAGGGGCATCAAAGTGCAAATCTCGTACAAGCGCGCATTCTAACCCTATTGGCATCTCAATCGTATCCAAATCGTTTACTATGTCCAAACGGGCATTTTAACAAAATTATAAATTTCATGAATTAGAGGCACTTCCATATTTCTCAGTACACGTGCTACAACAATTCATAATCATTCTGAAATTAAATATATCATATTCCATAAATATTCAATAGTTTTCTAATAAATCCTTTCTCACTTTATACTCAATTATAATATTTTGATTTCCATCTCACATTTTAAACATCATATATATACATTCATAAATCAACAGTAACAATATATATATAGATATGTACAAATTTTATACCTATGAACTTACCTGGCTAAATTGCAGTAATGACTAAGTACAGGGGCTATTTGGTAATTTTCTCTTCCCCTCGATTTTTCACTCGTTCTTGATATAAATTAATAATTTCATTCAATTCATTAATTCAGACACTAAAACCAATTTATTTTATGCAATTTAGTCCTTTTTTACATTTTTGCAAAATTACCCTTAACTTTTCATTTTTATTCAATTTAGTCCCTATGTCCTAATCATGCAAATAAATAAATTTTATTAAAAGGCCATACCACCCGAATGTTAATAGCTTCCAATACAGTCCAAATTTTTAATAATTTCACATCAATTCCTTGAATTATTATTACTTTAGCAATTTAATCCCTAAACATTTAAATCATTAAAAATTACTTAACAGAATACTTATAAATAACAAATACTACTATAAATTCATCATTTAACATCTACAATCACAAAGATTCATCAATGGAAACATTCAAAGTCTTTAACAGTTAAAAAACCGAAGTTACGAGCTTGTTGGACCTAGTTGCAACGATATCAAAAACATAAAAATTACGAGAAACGGGTTCAAAAGAGACTTACATGCATGGAATATAGCATGAAAGAAGCTTCAAGCTCTCAACCATGGCTTTCAGTTGAAGAAAAAGAAACTAATTTAGAAAGATTAACTTTTGTTTCTTATTCTTTAACCTTTTCCTTTATTTTAATAATAAAATTAACATATAAAACATATAAAGTTAAAAGAAATTAAAGCTCAAACTGTCCCACCATTTTAAAAATGGATAATTTATCCATAAATACCATCCAATTATGTTTCTTTAATAAATTAACATCTTTAAACTAATAGCGATTGACTTTTTCAACTATTACGATTTAGTCCTTTTTACTTAATTAAACATTTAAAAATTAAAATTTCCTAATGAAAATTTAATACAACCTTAATAACAATCCATAAATATTTAATAAAATATTTACGGCCCGATTTATAGAAATGAGGTCCCAATACCTCATTTTCTTAAACCACTTGACTTTAAAGTCTTACCGCTTGAACCTAATTGTTCTCTCAAATAACATAAATTACCAAATCAACATTTATTTTAATATCATATTTGACTCATAATATTATTATTTAATATTTACGAACTCGCACATCAGACTTATGGCCCCGAAAGCATTATTTTTGACACTACTAAAAAAATGGGTTGTTACAAGCCTCTTATTGTAGACCAGATATGGGAGCTATGATTCAGCTGAAGTAGTGGGAGAAGTTATTTTACATTTTGATTGTTTTAAAGAACGTATTTTACGTGCTGCATTTTAAGAGGAATTTAATTTATATAGATTGTTTATTTTATGACGGTTATACCGTGACATTTAGTAAAGGGATACCTTTCTTTAATCTATAATGAATGGATGGAAAACAATTGCTACTTTGTTAAACCAAATAACTACTCGATGTTTCAAACTAAAATAGTGAATAAAAAACCTAAAGCTTATCACTCTAATGAGGGGTACATATGGCATTTAAGACTTGGTCATATTAACCAAGAAATAATCACTAGAGGTCTTTTATATGGCTTAAGGAAGTTAGTCTTCCACAATGTAAATCTTGCTTGAAAGGTAAAATGACTAAGAGGTCTTTTAATATGAAAGGTACATGTGCCAATCAACCTTTAGAACCTGTGCACACTGATGTATGTGGTCTCATTAGCATTAGTGCTCGAGAAGGTTATGATTATTACATGACTTTCATCGACGACTATTCTTGATATGGATATGTTTATCTAATGCACCACAAAAGTGAAACCTTTGATAAATTTCAAGAGTTTTGTGTGGAGCGAAAAAGAAATTAGGTTTATCCATAAAGAATCTTCGGTCTGACCGAGGTAGGGAATACTTGTTTGATGAGTTCTTAGGATACCTCATAAAGAATAAGATTTTATCCCAGTTAATTGCATCGGGCACTCCACAGCGGAATGGTGTAACTAAGAGAAGTATTAGAACCTTGCTTGACATCGTTCGCTCAATGTTAAGCTATTCACAACTCCCAACTTCCTTCTAGGGATATGGGATACAAACGGCTTGCTATATTCTGAATTATGTGCCAACCAAGTCTGCTTGTAAGACACCTTATGAATTGAAGCATGGAAAGAAACCTACTCTAAATCACTTTAGAATATGGGGTTGTTCAACACATGTTCTAGATAAAGATTCAAAAAAGTTGGATCCATGGACAAATTTGTGCATGTTTGTAGGATATTTGAAAGGAACAAAGGGTGGATTATTCTAAAATCCAAAAAATAATACAATCAAAGTTTCTACTCATGTTACTTTCCTTGAAGAAAGCTACATGGATAACTATTATCCATTATCGCTACTCTCGATTACGAGATCTAGCAAATGAATGTCAAGACAACTATCACCTCCCAAAAATTAGGTTAGTAGAAATTGGGATTAGTGAACCAAAAGTGGTCACGCCTCAATTTTAAAAGTTATCTTTGCGCATTAGATAATAATAAGTATTTAGTCTAGTGGATAAGTAGTGATGGAGTTATTCTTGAATACCTGAATTTGATTTCTTTCCCTCTCACAATTTTCTATTTTGAGCAATTTTTCTTCAAAATCCTAATTTTTGTTATGCCTTATTTAAAAATAAATGTCGTTAGCATTTAACAATGCATTTGAAGTGGTCTATTGCTTAAGCACATTAAGTAACTCCTAAATGACCCAAGTTCAAGTCTCCATGTTAACAATTAATTTTTTTTAATTTTAATGTACAAATTTGGTCATATTTTTCCATGCAAAATCGTCCACTCTAATGCATGTAACTCTTATTTTCAATTTGCTAAGTAACTCCTTGTTTTTAACAATTGAAAGGGTAACTCCCAAAGTAATTGTTGTTAATTCTCTCTAACATCTTTGTCCCCTTCTTGAATGCCTTGTTTGATGAGTTTGACCTAGTGACCATTCATCCCTCTCTCCCATCATTTCTCATTTGTTTTGATTTTGTTTCACCTTTTCTCTCTTTGCTCCTCCCTTTCGACCACCTTGTGTCGCCCCTAATTGGTTGCTCATTGATTTTCTTTTATTTTTACTCTATTTGACTACAACAAACTAAAACACCACCATATCACCACCACACCACTATTATAACACCACCATATCACCACCCTTAAACCACCTCCAAAATTGATTTCTTTGATAGCTCTTCTTCTTTTAAATTTCTTTTTCTTTTTATCATCACTTAATCACTTTATTCTCTTCTTGTTGCTAAATCATAAGATCATTTTGGGGTGTTCTTTAATATTTGTCATCCTTGAACATTATTGGTAAATAAAGTATTTATCATTCTTCTATTATTTTTATTTTTAATTTTATCTATCCCATTTTCTTCTCATGAATATTTTATTTAATTTATTCATTCTTTTTCTACAATCTTAGATCCTCACATCGATTCTGATCATCAACATTAGAAGTGTTTCTCTTGGGTTTTTTTTGGAAATAAAGTGTGCAAATAAAGTCCTACTCTTTGTATCAAAAGTGAACGAGTTCTATTATGACATACAATTTGGATCACTAAAGGTGTGTGTTTTATACAAGTTGAATACATGATGTATTCATTATGATTAACTAATTATCTTTACAAACATACGATATAATTAATTAACATGTAAGTGACTTTTTGGGTTTGGGGTAAGTTATTCTTATTTAAATCTTATTGACGTGATATAATATGTATTATTATTATGTGATATTTTTCTAATCTCATGTTGTGTAATATCATGTTGTGTACTATCATGGCTATTTGTTCGTTTTGAAAGCATGGATTACCATGACTATTGAAATTTATATGTACATGGAAGCATGATTAACATGCCTATTGTTTTGTAAATGAGATTGCATGCCATGATGCATTACATGGGGTTAGGACAAATTGTAAGGAGAAACATGTGACAGTTTAATAATATGCAAATTTTGGTGGCTTGACCACAACTATGTGCATTGGCAGCTTGTCTACAATTTTAGTGGCTTGTCCACAACTATGCGTATTGGCAGCTTGTCTGCAAAATTGGTGGCTTGTCCACATATGTGCTGGTGTGTTTTGGATGGATGAGCTCTGGGAAACACTTTTTAGTGTGTAGCGAAGATGGGTAGGATGTTTTGAAAAATATGCATAATTGTTTTTATTAAAAATTGAATTGACATTATCATGTGCATAAAAGTTTGTATATTTGAATAATATGTTTGTGGTAATAATATTGAAATGTTTTATGTGATTATTGATATTTAGCTTGTTATAAAATTCACACTGAGCTTATTAGCTTACCCCTTAGTTTTCAAAAAAATTTTAGATAATACACAAACATAAGACTTGGATGCAGCATATGGAGGAGTCTCTCGAATACAATTTTTAATAAAATACATTATAAATTGTTTGGGTTTGTTTTTTTGGATATTGGACTATTTTTGGGTTATTTATACTTTTTATATAATAATTGCATTGCATGCACTGATGAACTTATAAATGTTTTAATTATTGTTTTTAGAACTTAAATGGTTTTATCTAATCTTAAATAAATTTTAAACTTAAAGTTTTCTAAGTATTTTTAAAAGTCCGCTGCAAATGATTTACATCTAGACCATTTATAATTAATGCTCAAAATTGATGTTACAACTTTCCTATTTAAATACTTTAAGATGATAATTCGATTTAATTAGTGAATTTTTCCAAAATAAACATGTTTTACTAAATGTTTTGGAACAACATTAAATTATTTAGAAATCAATTCTAGGTTTTCGTAAAAACAATTTAAATATAATTGTTTTTAATAAGAAAATATTTTTAACAAAATTAATGTGGCTTCCGAATTTGGTCATAACGTCTAGGCCGGGTTTGGGGTGTTACAACAACATTCTTGAATGGCTATCTTGATGAGACCATTTACATGGCTCAACCCACTGGCTATGTTGTCAAAGGAAAGGAGTAGAAAGTTTGTAAATTGCTAAGATCCATTTATGGACTTAAGCAGGCATCCGGCTCATTAAATAAAATATTTGATGAAATGATCAAGACTTTCGCGTTTGAACAAAATGTTGATGAACATTGTGTTATAATTGTATAAAGGATATAAAGGTGGTCTTCTGATACGAACTCGTTTCGTGATTTATTCGAGTCGTTAGTGATGCCCGATCGTGAATTGAGTAGAATAGAATCGTTTCGGTTTAAAGGAAACAAAATAGAAATAATGGCTTCAAACAAAGGTAATAAACAAAATAGATAGAAAACAATAACAAATTAATTGGATAAGAACGAGAATGAACCAACAAATAAGGGAATTGTTGACCCGAATCTCAAAATGGTGCTTAGGTGTTTAACGGTTTAAAGAAACAGCAAGAAACCTTGACCCACTATCAACTATGATAGGAACCAAAGGTATATTGAACGCCACACCAAAGGTGATAAGTTCGGTAAACAAAGAAAAGATGGACGCACAAGCTATGCTTGATAAGTCAAATCAATTCTGTAAGAACAAAGAGAATTGGATAGCTCAATGGATTCGGTAGTAATTTCCCGGGCTAAGGTTGCATCATTCCCCCCCTCTTCGAGGCGATTTGCTCCCAAATTGTCACCTACATCGAAAAGAGATAAATCAGCAACATTAAAAGTAGCACTAACCCCATACTTGTAACACCCCGAACCCGAGACCGTCACCGGAGTCGAACACGAGGTGTTAACAGACTTTAAACCACTTATATAAAAAAATTTCCCAGACACTGCCAATCTGCGTACTAGTCGCTTTAAAAATCATATCTTGAGTTCAGAAACTCGGAATCCAGTTCCGTAAATTTTCCCTGAAACTAGACTCATATGCCCATCTAAATATTGTTTTCTAGAATTTTTGGTTGGGCCAATTAGTACAGTTTATTAGTCAAAGTCTCCCATGTTACAGGGATCGACTACACTGACCTTTGCGTATTATGACTTGGATATCTCCCTGTACAGGGCTTCAATACTGATGTCGTTTGTTTCTATAGAAACTAGACTCAAATAGGAATCTATACATATATGGCATGACTCCTAATTATCTCCGGTTAATTTATAATGAATTTCCAAAGTCGAAACAGGGAATCCAGAAACTGTTCTGGCCCTGTCTTACAAGAACCTGAATATCTCTTAACATACTGTCCATATGATCGTTTCGTTACTTTCCTATGAAAATAGATTCATCAAGGTTAGTTTACATAATTTATTCACTATTTAATTCCCTTCCTACTATTTTTAGTGATTTTCCAAATCTACATCACTGCTGCTGTTAGCATCTGCCTTTAAGGTAGACTTTACCTATTTCATAGTTTACATGATTCAACTAGCCCTTTTAGCATAAATAGCACAAATTATGATAGTGATTAACCATTCCCATGGCCAATCCTTGTTAAGCATATCCACACCTCTCAATAACCATATCCATACCAAATGATTATAACATTATACTCAAACATATATAAGCCATTTTCGCATGGCTATCCAAAATTATACAAGTCCAAAGGGTCCATGACCCCCAACAAAAAGGGTAGTCCTATACATGCCATTTCGAAGTTCAACCAAAATTGTACCAAAAGGGGGGGCTTTGATAGTGTGGGCGACTTCGACTTCAAAATCCCGAGTCCGATAGCTGGAGAACCAAAATCTATAAAACAGAGAATCAAGGAGACGGAGTAAGCAATTTATGCTTAGTAAGTTTTGAGCAAGGGATTCCAGCACAACAAAAGTATAGCATTCATGTAGCTAAACGGATAATTTCATATGCACAATTTTTCAATATCATACTTACTTCACATTACCAACCCTTTTATTCATACACAAAGATCAACTTAGCCAAAGGCCGGTAGCTCATTTATCAACTGAGCGAATACTTATTTGTAAGGGCTCAACTAATTCAAAGCACATACGAAACATACCTCAATGTTGGGATGTTTCAAGCGTATTAACTGAAATTTTTACAGGAAGATCATTCATTCCCAAATCACGTACCTTCGGAATTTAACCGGATATAGCTACTCGTTCAAATGCCTTCGGGACATAGCCCGGTTATAGTAACTCGCACAAATGCCTTCGGGACTTAACCCGGATTTAGTAACTCGCACAAATGCCTTCGGGACTTAACCCAGATTTAGTAACTCGCACAAATGCCTTCGGATCTTAGTCCGGATTTAGTAACTCGTACAAATGCCTTCGGATCTTAGTCCGGATATGGTCACCTAGCACAAAGCCTTCGGGACTTAGCCCGGACATCATTCAAATAACCATGCACATTTAACAACAAATCATGGCACATTCGTATTTCATTTTCGTTAGCAAAACTCAAACACAAGACTCTTATCATTCTTGCAATTTCGGCTCAATAGCCACACACAAAGAGCATGATTTTGATTTGCTTAAAACATGATCTAATCAAATCATAATTTAAGCTCTTTTACTCAAGAACTTACCTCGGATGTTGTCGAACGATTCCGATGGCTACTCGACCACTTTTTCCTTTCCCTTATCCAACTGGGGTCCTCTAAGCTCTTGAGCTAATTCAAACAAATTTAACTCATTAAAGTCTCATTTTGCTAGCTTATGGCCGAATATGACAAGGAGTTTGATAGGTCATATGGCCACCCTTTTAGCTCAAATACACAATGGTCATACGCATTTTTAATCACATCAAGCAATTTAATACAATTCACTCGAACATCAAAAGAGAAGCTCAAGGTACTTAGCCCATATATACATTAGACATTAGAGTCACATGTGTACGAAATCACGAATTGAATTCAACATACTAGCTAATATTTCCCCTTAGCCGAATTTTCTAAGTCAAGCTAAAGCCATCAATAGGCTACCTATGGCTGAACATACACATAGCTTATGTACTTATTCATGTGGCCGAACATACATGTCTATGTTGGGGCCGATTGCAACACTTAATACATTCTACAAGTATGGTTACTTGTATTGACTAAACACCATTTTGTTTCAAGTTCAAAACTTGGCTAATACACACATATATACACTAGTAAAGCATCCTCTCCCTTTCCATCAATTTAACACATGCATTACTCATTAATATACAAAAATTATATTCGGCCTTAGCACACAACTTGCTAGCCGATTCTTCTCCATCTAGCAACCAATGCACATATGTGCTCACTCAAAAATGCTAAAAAGAAGATTCAAGAATCATCAATCCACCATCACATGCATCATTAACAAGCTTCATATTTAGCATGCAATGGCATTAACACAAAATCCACCTAGGCCGAATATCATCCCCATGACATAGCAAAGATTTGAACCATGGGCTAATTAGAACTCAAGCTAGCAACTAAAAACATGCATGAATCTCATGGCACAACCTCAAACATACCTTGATCTAGATACAAGTATGGCCAAACCTCCTCCTAATCCTCTTCCAAACCAAACATGAAGCAAGAACTCCTTCCTCCTTCCTTAGAATTTTCGGCCAAAAGAAGATGAAAAAGGATGAACAAAATTTTTCTTTTCTTTTCTTTAACTCACGGCAATGGGGGGAAACAACCACACACTTTTTTTTGTTTCCATTTCTTTATTACCCATACTCCTTATTTATTTTTCCTAACATACCTCACTAACATAACATGTTTGTGACATGTTTCCACTCATAGCATGGCCGGCCACTATGCCTTAATTTGGGTAAATTGACATGCAAACCCATCATTTTCACAATATGCATTAATAGGCCACTTTGCATTTGCCTAGCACATTTCAAAATTTTCTCACATAAGTCCTATTTGATAAAATTCACTTACAATTAACAAAATTCAAACACGAAATTTTCACACATGCACATGTACATATAATGAGCATCAATTATGACGGTTAATTATTTTTATGACTCGGTTTAGTGGTCCCGAAACCACTTCCCGACTAGGGTCAATTTTGGGCTATCACAATACTCACCAGGAAATCTAACTTATAAGCGTTATCATTAATTCTCTCCAAGACTTGAAAAGGTCCATCTCCTCATGGTAATAGTTTGGATCGTCTTTGAACGGGAAATCTCTCCTTGCGCATGTGAATCCAAACCCAATCACCAGGTTCAAATATTACTCGTTTACGGCCCTTGTTAACTTGATGTGCATATTGCTCTGTTCTTCGTTCAATATTATCCCTAACTCGCTGATGTAATTGTTTCACAAAATCTGCCTTTTTCTTTCCATCTACATGCACCAATTTATCAAAAGGTAAAGGCAATAAATCCAATGGAGTTAAGGGATTAAATCCATACACTACCTCAAATGGTGAAAACTTGGTAGCTGAATGTACCGATCGATTGTATGCAAATTCAATGTGAGGTAGACACTCCTCCCAAGTTTTTAAATTCTTACGTATAATGGCCCGCAGTAGTGTTGACAGAACTCTATTAACAACCTCTGTTTGGCCATCAGTTTGGGGATGACTTGTTGTGGAAAATAATAGCTTAGTTCCAATCTTTCCCCATAAAGTCCTCCAAAAGTGGCTGAGAAATTTAGTGTCTCGATCCGAAACAATGGTTCTTGGAATTCCATGCAATCGTACAATCTCCCTAAAAAATAGATTGGCAACATTTAAAGCATCATCAGTTTTGTTACATGCAATGAAATGAGCCATTTTTGAAAACCGATCAACTACAACAAACACAGAATCTTTGCCATTCTTTGTTCTAGGAAGACCCAAAACAAAGTCCATAGAAATATCCATCCATGGCATTTCTGGGATCGGTAATGGAGTATAGAGTCCATGTGGCTGGACCCTTGATTTCGCCTTCTTGCAAACAATACAGCGATTGCACACTTTAGCCACATCTCGTTTCATCTTTTGCCAATAAAAGTGTTCTTGAAGAACGGCCAAAGTTTTGGCAATACCAAAATGTCCCATTAAACCCCCACTACGTGCTTCATGAACCAACAAATTTCTAGTTGATCCTTGGGGTATGCACAACTTATTTTCTCGAAATAGGAATCCATCTTGCTGATAGTACCTGTCATACGCACCTTGCACACATAACTTGTAAACTTCTCCAAAATCAGAATCATCAGCATATAATTCCTTTAAATAAGCAAAACCAAGTAACTTAACATCCAAATAATTTAAAAAAGCATACCTTCGCGATAAAGCATCTGCAACGATATTTTCCTTACCTTGCTTATACTTAATCACATATGGAAAGGATTCTAAGAATTCTACCCATTTTGCATGTCGTTTGTTAAGCTTAGTTTGCCCTCTCAAATGCTTCAAAGCCTCATGGTCCGTGTGTATAACAAACTCCTTAGGCCAAAGGTAATGCTGCCATGTTTCTAATGCGCGTATCAATGCGTACATTTCTTTGTCATATGTGGGATAATTGAGCGTAGCTCCATTAAGTTTCTCGCTAAAATAAGCCACCGGTCGCCCATCTTGCGTTAAAACCGCACCTATTCCTATTCCAGAAGCATCACATTCTACCTCGAAAATTTTGTTAAAATTCGGCAAACATAAAAGTGGAGCATTAGTCAAGCAATCTTTGATTTTAACAAAAGCAGATTCTTGTTCATCAGACCAAATAAAAGGTGAATTTTTTTTGATAATACCGGTTAATGGGGCAGCAAGAGTGCTAAAATTCGGTACAAACCTCCTATAGAAGCTTTCAAGGCCATGAAAGCTTCTAACTTGGCTGATGTTATTCGGTCGTGGCCATTCTTGTATTGCTTTAATCTTCTCTTGGTCCACCTCTAGTCCATTCGCACTTACAACAAAACCTAGAAAAACAACTTTGTCAGTACAAAAGTTACATTTCTTAAGGTTTGCATATAATACTTCCTTTCGTAAAACCTTCAAAATAGCGTGCAAATGTTCAAGATGTTCAGTTAATGATTTGCTGTAAATTAAAATATCGTCAAAATAAACTACGCAAAATCGACCAATGAAAGACCTCAAAATGTGGTTCATCAACCTCATGAAAGTACTCGGTGCATTGGTGAGGCCAAAAGGCATCACTAACCACTCATACAAACCGTATTTAGTCTTAAAAGCAGTCTTCCACTCGTCCCCCTCCCGCATACGAATTTGATGATAGCCACTTTTCAGATCAATCTTAGAGAACAATTTTGCACCACTAAGCTCGTCCAACATATCATCAAGTCTAGGAATGGGATGTTGGTATTTGACGGTAATTTTGTTGATAGCTCGGCAATCTACGCACATCCTCCATGAACCATCTTTTTTAGGCACCAACAGAACGGGAACCGCACATGGACTTAAACTCTCCCCTATAAAGCCTTTTTTCCATTAATTTCGCTACTTGTCGTTGCAACTCTTTAGTGTCCTCTGGGTTGCTTCGATAAGCTGGTCGATTTGGAATTGTAGCTCCGGGAATAAAGTCTATTTGGTGTTCAATACCTCGAAAAGGAGGCAATCCACTTGGCACATCTTCCAGAAAAACGTCTTTGAATTCCTAAAGCAATGAAACAATAGACAAAGGTAAAGAATTATCAAGTTCGTTAGCATCAAATAAGCATTCCTTGTACATAAGTACAAGTATGGGTTGATGCAACAACAATGATTTTCTTATCTCTTTTTCTCTCGCAAATACGCTCATTTTACCACTCTCAATTTCTTTTTGACTTTCTTGTTCCTCTCGTACTTTTACCTCCACTCCCTCAATTTTTTCTTTCTTTTTTTCATTTTTCTTGTCTCTCTCTTTTTCAATCTTTTCCTTCAACTTCAATTGATCTTGGTACACTTGCTTTGGAGTCAATGGCGCTAAAGTTACATTCTTGCCTCGATGCTTGAATGTATAGTGATTTGTATAACCATCATAGATCACGCGCCTATCAAACTGCCATGGACGTCCCAAAAGTAGATGTCCCGCATGCATAGGAACTACATCGCACACCACTTCATCTTGGTACTTTCCAATAGAAATGCCACCACAGCTTGTTTTGTTACTTTCAGCTCACCTCCATCATTTAGCCATTGCAACTTGTATGGAGTTGGATGTTTAGTTGTAGCCAAACCTAGCTTTTCCACCAACATAATACTAGCTACATTAGTACAGCTACCACCATCAATGATCATACTACATACCTTGCCTTGAATGTGGCATCGAGTGTGAAAATATTCTCCCTTTGTTGATCAGTTTCAACACTTTGAATACTGAGGCTACGCTTCACCACAAGAATTTCTCCTTCAACGGGTAACTCTAAATCTTCATCATCGGATGGCATTTCAGGTTCATTTTCATCCTCTTCCTCCGACCCAACTTCTCCATCAGCTCTTATCACCATAATTCGTCGATTGGGACATTGACTAGCTATGTGCCCTCGGCCTTAACACTTGAAACATCTTATGTCTCTCGTACGATTTGGCGCTTGCTCATTTTTATTTCGACTTGTCTCTCCAACGGGTTGATTTGATTTAACTGCTACAGTCGGCTCTTTTGTTCTAACAAGGGATTTGTTGACTCCTTGATTCCATTTGTTGATTGAAGAATTGGCATATGGTCTACTAACTCATTTTCGCTTAAGTTGCTTTTCAACCTTAATCGCCATGTGAACCATGTCCATCACTTCAACATAGTGTTGTAGTTCAACTATGTTGGCAATGTCACGGTTTAAACCCGCAAGGAACCTAGCCATGGTTGCCTCTCGATCCTCCTCGATATCAGCTCGAATCATCGCTATCTCCATCTCCTTATAATAGTCTTCAACACTTCTATTTCCTTGAGTAAGGTTTTGAAGTCGTTGATAAAGATCTCGGTGGTAGTATGATGGAATAAATCTTTTCCACATGACTGATTTCATTTCTCCCCAAGTAGAGATGGGTCTTTCACCATTTCGTCGTCGACTAGTTACAAGCTGCTCCCACCACACTATGGCATAATCAGAAAACTCAATTGCCGCGAGTTTCACTTTTTACTCTCCGAATAGTTGTGGCAATCAAAAACAAGCTCAATCTTCTTTTCCCACTCCAAATAAGCTTCAGGGTCATTCTTACCTTGGAATGGTGGAATTGTCATCTTGATATTCTTAAGATTGTCATCTGGTCGTTCACGATCTCTAGGACCTCGTTGTCGTTGACGACCTCGACGTCGTACACTTTGGGTAGATGAGTGATCACTTTCTTGTCCACTTGCTTCATAAGGATCTTGAATTGGACGTTCTCGCTCTTGTCTTGCATCTTCCGGAGTCATCTCACGTTGTTCTCGTCTCTCGACTCGATATAATCGATCTTCAATTGGTTCAAGTTTTCTATCAAATAATCGCTCCATCTCTCGCATAATTGCTTGAAGGGCAAGATCTGGCACTCCTCCTCCAACATTTCTTACGGGACGGAACCCTCCTTCCACATTTTGATTTCTTTCCGGACTTCGTGACATATTTTTTTTTTAAAATGAACTCACAACAAAGAATCTCACTATCCACTCACAATGAAATCTCACTTCCTTGGATTTTATACTCTCAAATAAACTCACCACTCTCTTGCCTCTTTCCACTCACTCCTCCTCTCTAAGTTCTTAGGAATTATTTAAACTTAAAAAGCAGTTGTTGTGGGTCGGCTTACAACCTTGATGTTTGGGCTTGGTAAGAATATTGTAGGACAAAGGAAAGTAGGCTTGAAACAAGAAATGAAAAGGTTGGATGTGGCGAAATAGTAGAAGGTAGTAATAACTATAATTTGGGCAGCAAACAACAACAAAATTTCAAAACTAGCTTCTTCTTTTTTCACGAAATTTTTTTTCACGAATTTTTTTCAACTTGATATCCAATCTCTTGAGTTTGAAAGGAAACCTTTTTTTTTGAATTTTTTTTTGAATTTTTTTTCGAATTTTTTTTCAATTTTTTTTTGAAGAAACTACTATACCGTATTGCTGACAATGTCGATTCTTACTCCAAATTTGCTAGCTCTGATACCAATTTGATACGAACTCATTTCGTGATTGATTCGAGTCGTTAGTGATGCCCGATCGTGAATTGAGTAGAATAGAATCGTTTCGGTTTAAAGGAAACAAAATAGAAATAATGGCTTCAAACAAAGGTAATAAACAAAATAGATAGAAAACAATAACAAATTAATTGGATAAGACCGAGAATGAACCAACAAATAAGGGAATTGTTGACCCGAATCTCAAAATGGTGCTTAGGTGTTTAACGATTTAAAGAAACAGCAAGAAACCTTGACCCACTATCAACTATGATAGGAACCAAAGGTATATTGAACGCCACACCAAAGGTGATAAGTTCGGTAAACAAAGAAAAGATGGACGCCACAAGCTATGCTTGATAAGTCAAATCAATTCCGTAAGAACAAAGAGAATTGGATAGCTCAATGGATTCGGTAGTAATTTCTCGGGCTAAGGTTGCATCATCTTCCTAATTTTGTATGTCGATGATATTCTACTTATCTGAAACGATGTAGGAGAATTGTTGTAACATCCCAAAAATCGGGGGTTAGTAGAATCAGGTTTGTAAATTGAGAGAGAGTGGTCATGCCTTATTTTTTGAGGTTACTTATGCATTTTTTCGAAATAAATGAGGTATTAGTTTTTTGGTTAAGTGTTAGTGAAACGCTTCTTGAAACCCAAGTTCAAATCTCTTCTCTCGCATCATTTTTATTATTATGCAAATTTTGCCTTAAACCCTAGTATGTGACATCCCTTGTTTTTAAAATAAATATTGCAAAATTATTTCAAGAATGAGGAAAAAGCCTAATGGTTAAAAGAAATACGAGAAAGTATCAAAATTAAATGAGGTCAAAAGTTTGAATCCTTTCCTTTGCGAAATAATTAAATTTTGCAAAATCTCTTCTTTTTTTTAATGTGTGTGCCATCCATACCCTTGAACCCTAAGTATAAATAAAAAATTTTATTATATTTTTAAGCTTTTAATTCAATTTTTCCCTACCCTAGCCATTCACCCTCTTTCTCTCCTCTTTTTCTCTTTAATTTTCTTTCTTTCTCCCATTATTGTCGTCGCCTACACCTCCCATTTTACCATCCCTTTCTTCTTTTTGCATCAAGATTGTGCAGCATCTCCTTCACTCTATTTTTTCCATTTATCCTCATCTAAATCAACCCAAATCATAAATCTTGAACCCCAATATTGATCCCGAACATTGCCAAGAAAATGTCATTGTCGTTTCTCTTAACTAGCTTGGGTAAGATCTCTTTTCTCTTCAATTTCTTAATTAATCTTGTCAATTAAAAACCAAAATTTCCAGATCTTGAATTTGGAGGATTTTAAATTATTTTAAATGCATTTTTCTAGATTTTAATGAGATCTCAAATCGTTTTAAAATTTAGCCCTGATTTTGGCCATCATGGGTGGTGGTGCGTGCACCTATGTGCAAGAAAGAGGGCAATTTTGTTTCATGGGTCTTGCCCATATTTTTCTAGCATTAAATTGTGTTCTTGAACCCTACTAATAATCCTTTAATCACAGTTTAATTAGGGAGAGAAGCTTTTGATCAATTATCCAATCGGATTCCATAAATCGTGAAGCGTAAGTGCAATTAAGGATAACTAGTTTGTTATTTGGACATAGTTATTGGGTAAATGTTATGAATTGATTAAATGAAGGAATTTAATCATTAATTATCCATTTATTTTCCAGTATATTATTGAATTAGGTGCTGACCCAAGTTCCCCAAATCATTCGTAACGGCGAAGAACGATTGTACATACGGTTCGCATCGATACAGTGTAAGGAATCTAACTAGTTTGGATTAACAAAATAGTTATAATTTCAACGATTGGTTTGAGCACATAAGTGGGTGTTTGGGGGATGTTTTAATGGTAAATTTATTGAATTCATACTGAAATTTGGTTTATGTTTGTTTAGGGAATTATTAAGGAAAATTGGAAGATTCACTAGTATGCTACGAGGAAGCAAAAAATAAGATATGGGTCCTAAACTCATAAAATTATTTGAAAATGTTAAATATAATGTTGTATGTGATAAATTAACTTGCTGATTAGATTGACTTAATAGCTAAATTATTGATTTTGTGAGTGATCGAACCAGGTATGTTTCGAGCCTTAAAAGATTGACATGTTGGAAAAATTGCTAGTTTGATAGTATAAATGTCTGATTGAGTTTGTAATTTCATAGTTGAGTTATGAGATATGAGAATGTTTGAGTGAATGATATAATGTGTTGAGATATTAAGCTTATATATGATTTAAACGCATGAGATATTTGTTATATTGTGTACTGAAAATGGAGCAATTTATGCATAATGAAAATCCGTAAAGTATGTGAAATTGAACGATATTGATTGATACCAACACAATGGTAATTTAAAGGTTGGAACACTATTTGCATTTACTGAAAGTATGTGATTATTGAGGACATGCTGAGCATGTCAAATGAATGAAAAGTATTAAGATATGATTATATATGAGATTGTGTGACATATTGCATATGCATTGGGTTGGGATTTTGTGGTTGACGGAGGAGTTTCATGAAGTACGGTAGTATATTAAGTCCGCATTATTCGTAGTCAGTGCACTACACCTGGAGTACCAAGGGGAATGGCGATTTATC
Source organism: Gossypium hirsutum (assembly GCF_007990345.1). Taxonomy (NCBI): domain Eukaryota; kingdom Viridiplantae; phylum Streptophyta; class Magnoliopsida; order Malvales; family Malvaceae; genus Gossypium; species Gossypium hirsutum. The sequence continues at coordinate 21,777,423 of NC_053439.1, read as the reverse complement.
GCATTCTTTTTGGTAGCTTGTCTACATTTTTACTGGTAAAATTTTTTGCATATTGTTATCGGTGGTTTTAACCACAACAAGTTTAAGCCATAATGTTTTGGAGTTCAGATGACGGGTTCTGTTGAACTCTTGGTGTGTAGCGGATGGTATAGGTAGGAACTTTTTTGCATTGCATCATGCTCACGACATATTCAAATGTTATTGATTTGTGATTTGTGTTGTATTGTATTGTATTGAATGGTATCGAAATTAATGATTGCTACTCAAATGAATGATGTCTCATGCTCATAAACCGTTTAACATCAATTGGATAATGACTATGTAATTATATGAAATTCCTATGATAGTTCTGTTTTCTTTTGTTAATGCTAATATTTTTTACTATATTTGATATTTATGCTTGTTTAAATAATAGTTCGACTCACACTGAGCTTTTCATAAGCTCACCCCCCAATAGTGTTTAACTTTTCAGGTAAACCTCAAAATTAGGGCCAGACTCGGCATTTGGAGAATCACTTTAGACCTCAAATTATTTTTTTATAAGTATTAATCAGTCTCTATTGGTTTTGGTTTGTAGTTTTTAATGACTTCTGGTCTGTGGCTTGGTAGCTTTTCTTCTGTAATTTTTGCATGCATGGATTAGTAAAGCATAATAACCAGATATGCATGATATCGGGCTTAAGTAAAATTTGATATTGTTCCCTAGTTTCTACTACATTGCAAAGGAACCGTTTTTGAAAAGCAAATCAATAAGGAAACTAAGTTTCCAAAATGACTTGAAAAAATAGTTTTTCCGCTACATTAGTTTAACATTTAGTTTTTTTTTAAGAAGAGTGACAAGCAAAAGATTTTTCAAAAACAACAGTATCAACAATAAAATGAATCCTAAGTATACACGACCTAATGAATGAATACTTTTAGGGTCACTCAAAGTACATCTATGTTCTTCTCTAAAATGAGTTTATTTAAGGTCTTCGAAAGTAACGTAAGTTAGCTTAGCCATTTTGGTGACTAATGTAGCCTTCTCAATCTAGCTATAACATCTAGGCTGGGTTTGGGAGGTTATATTCAGTGATATTAGAGACTTGGTTCAAAACCTTGGACTGAGTTTTTAAATCTACTTAAGTAAGTCTGCATGCATGCATACATGAAAAAGGGGAAATTTGGGAAAAACAATCCACAGAGAATTATGAAAATGATATTCTACGAAGAAAATCAGATCTGAGACTCCGATGCCAGTTGCCAAAGAAAAGTTACTGTTTAATTATAGGTAAACACTTAAGGTGTATTACTGTAGACATAGAACTAAAATAGTTAGTATATAATTTTTCTTTGAAATTGTAAGATAGGAAACTGAAAATTGATTGAAGTTCGCTAAAGATTTTTTTTTTTTTTGAAATTGTAGATCAAATTTAAGGTCGTGGGATACAAAATGAATAAACATAGAATGAGGAACCATGGGGCTCAGCATCGAGCTGCCAACTTGAGTCATTTTCTTTTCGAGGAATTCTGAAGGCGAAATTCAGGAGGTTGGGGATGATGCATTGTCTCAAGCGATATTAGGAGTCTTAGAAAAGATTTTCAAGATTATGGTTGAAAAGACTAATATGGAGGGAGAGAGTAAATGCTTAGAGTGCAAGAGAAAGGAAAAGATTAATATTCAAAAATAGGAGAAAGTCTGCTTCCACTAGTCCATATTCGCGACCATTAAAGTGGGCTAGAGGATCCAGGCCTCAATGAAAGGTTGTAGTTATTATTGGAGAAACTATTAGATCAGCTAAGGTTCCAAGTTGTAGATATTGTGGTAAGCATGTAATAGAGTTTCTGTTAAAATTGGGAATTCAGGTAAATGAATTTGTTAGTAACATTTCCGTCATTAGATCTATAGGATTTATGTTGGGAATTTAAGGAGACGCATTGTCTAGAATTGTGTTAGAATCAGAGTTGCGCAGTGAAAGCTTGGTGGCCCAGTTTAAAGGAAAAGGGTAACAGATTTTGTGACTAAGAAAATTTCAAGGACGAAATTTCTTTAACGATGGGAGAATTGTAACATCTCAAAAATCAAGGGTTAGTATAATTAGGTTTGCGAATCGAGAGAGAGTGGCCATGCCTTAATTTTTGAGATTATATATGCATTTTTAGAAAATAAATGAGGTATTCGTTTGTTGGTTAAGTGTTAGTGAAACGTTTCTTGAAACCCAAGTTCAAATCCCTTATCTAGCATCATTTTTATTATTTTTCAAATTTTGCCTTAAACCTTAGTATGTGACGTGCTTTGTTTTTAAAATAAATATTGCAAAATTATTTCAAGAATGAGGAAAAAGCCTAATCGTTAAAGGAATTATGAGAAAGTATCAAAATTAAATGAGGTCCCAAGTTCGAATCCTTTCCATTGTTAAATAATTAAATTTTGCAAAATCCCTTGTTTTCGTAATGTCTGTGTCATCCATACCCTTGAACCCTAAGTATAAATATAAATTTTTATTATATTTTTCAGCCTTTAATTCAATTTTTCCCTACCCTAGCCGTTTACCCTCTTCCTTTCCTCTTTTCTCTTCTATTTTTTTTTTCTCCCATTGTTGTCGTCGCCTACACCTCCCATTTCACCATCTCTTTCTTCTTGTTTTTGCATCAAGATTGTGAATCATCTCCTTTATTCTATTTCTTCCATTTATCCTCATCTAAATCAACCTCAATCTTAAATCTTGAACCCCAATATTGATCTCGAACATTGCCAAGAAAGTGTCATTACCGTTTCTCTCAACTAGCTTAGGTAAGATCTCTTTCCTCTTCAATTTATTGATTAATCTTATCAATTAAAAACCAAGATTTCTAGATTTGGATTTTGGGGAATTTTTAATGATTTCAAATGTATTTTTATAGATTTAATGAAATCTCAAACCGTTTTAAAGTTTAGCCCTGATTTTGGCCACCACGGGTGGTGGTGCGTGTGCCTATGTGCAAGAAATGGGGTTGTTTTGTTTCTTGGGTCTTCCCCATATTTTCCCAGCATTAAATTGTTTTCTTTAACCCTCCTAATCAACCTTTAATCACATGCTAATTAGGGAGTGACATTCTTGATCAATTAGCCAATCGGATCCCACAAATCGTGAAGCGTAAGTGTAATTAAGGATAACTAGTTTGTTATTTCGAAATAGTTGTTGGGTAAAGGTTATGAATTGATTAAATAAAGGAATTAAATCATTAATTAGCTATTGATTTTCCAGTATATTATTGAATTAGGTGCTAACCCAAATGCCCCAAATCATCCGTAGAGACAAAGAACAATTGTACGTACTATTCACATTGATACAGTGTAAGTAATCTAACTAGTTTGGATTCATAAAATAGTTATTATTTCAAAAATTTATTTGAACTCATAAGTAGGTGTTTGGGGGGCTGGTTTAATGGTAAATTGACTGAATTTATACTGAATTTTGGTTTATGGCTGTTTAAATCATATTCACCCGCAATATTTTAAACAGACCATTATGTTTCCAATTGCAAAACTATAGATGTAGTTTATCTGCACTGTACTAGCCCCCTTTTGAACACTAGCACTATTAATGTATTTCGACCTGCTCTTTTGTATTGTATTTTGCAGAACAAGTGAGTGTCCTTAGTGTGGTGGATAAATAAAGAAATCAGAAAGTGCATCTTAGGTATAAAGGTTGGTATTTATTTCCCTCAACTAATCACGGACCTGTGTTGTCGAGCGGGGGTGGAAATGGATCCAATCGTGCAATTTCACTACCCCACTCAGAGTATCAATGAGGACATTATGCTTATGTAGTTTCAAGAGCTCCACAGGAAGCAAATCCATGAATGAAACTAGAGAAGAAAGTAAAAGATGGAATTGCCTTTGGTAATCAAAAAGAAAAGCGCCATGAAGAAAAGTGATAAGGAGCCTACACAATGGGACTGTAGGCGCGATAGAGATGTGCACTACAACACAAGAATGCTAAAGGCAACGAAACCATTCATGGATACCTTCATGACGAGCCAAGGAGCACAGAGAATAAAATGTCCCGTTTGATCAAGTGATTCATTAGAGGATAATGCGGCCAGAGACAATGAGCAAGAAGAATAAACCGAAGAGGAGGAAGATGACAAGGTGGTGGACCCCTGAGCTTTGTTAGGAATTGTGCTCATATTATAGTAAACATGTAATTGTTTTCTATTTATTTGAGCGATGGATAAACAAATAGAGTTAATTTCACATTTCACTATTATGTATTTTATATTTATGTCTTTTATATTTTTCTTGTATAGCAAAATTGTGACAAGCAAATATTAGCTCATTGATTGTCTAAAGTTCAAACTGAAGATAGGTGGGATTGTAAAGAATGTTTACATTGCGAGAAAGATAACTTACTTCAGTAGATAATCTAAACGAGTCTATAATCCCGTAAAAGAATCAAAGTGAGCATTTGATTTAAATACTGAGAAGGATTATTATGTCGTCTACAATTTCAATTGGGGAGATGACTAGTCTTGGCTATCGAAGCAGTTGACTCCACGAGTAGAGACATAAAGTTATTCATTGATAGAATGATACATTGGACTAGACCCACGATGAATTAATTCTGAATCTATTTGTGAATTAATTCATTTGTGACGTTCATGATGTGATTTACCTAAACCTTAGTTAGTCACTGACCATACGTATACAACTCATGTGTTTTGATATAAGCGGAGGCTTATGCTCTAAAGATGATCAAGCCCATAGTCGGTATGTTGGGTACATGACTTGTGTATGGCATGGCTCTACTAGCAACAGTGGAACTCATAGCTCAATTAAAGAGTTAATGATATCTTTTCATTGGCATTGTGTAGATTGATAAATATGGAACGTGACGACGGGTTGCTTGTTCTCGAACAAGCAATTTATCACAGTCATTTGTTGACAGTGATCATATTAATCATTAAGAAGACACAATGCTAAAAATGAGATAAATAGGATTGTATTGAGTGAACAGATTTAACTCAAATGAATCAAGGATATCATATGAGGGTAACACACACATGAAGAGGTCATTGGACAAACCAGTTGGATGAATTGCTTTCGTAAATAGTATACAATAAAGAGTTTTTAATCATGGTACTTCTTGTGGACTGAATCCATGATTAAGTAATTGTGAATTATCGAAACTGTGCTTCTATACATAATTTCAATTACTAAAGCCTAATTATATATGTCTGATTGGTCCCTCTGCTAACTCAACAAAAGCTCGATCGGATTGTATTTGAATCAGAAGAAAATTCTACGACTTTGGGAATAATTTAATTGAGTCGATTTATTCGATGTGGAATTAAATTAGGTGGTTGTAAGAATTGTTCAACTAGAGAATTTGATTAAAGAATTTTCTTGAAAATTTAATTTGGAAAATCTAAGTGATTTTTGTAAAAATTAATTTTGATCAAGTAAAATTATCAAAATTAAATTAATCAGATTAATTAAAATTAATATGATATTTTTGGAAATTAATTTTCAAGTTAGACAATTGGCCCAATGGGTAATTGAACTTGAAAATTGGACCTGAGATTGTAAATTGGGCTCGAAGACCAAAACCAAGACCAATAGCCAAAACTAGTTGAACCGGGACCGATATGTGAAATCGTGCCGACAGTCCAATCGATGGCTAGACCGGACTGGTCGGGTCATCACAGACCCAAATCAAAACGACAGTAGCCAAACCAGCTCGGGGTGCCATAAGGGTGTCACACCTGCATCACCAGACATAGCGGTGCTGGTGGCTACGGGCAGTGTCCTGGTGGCCAGCAGCGGTTGGTCGTCGATGCTTGAGCAATGAAAGAGTTACACTCCTACTGGAATTCTACCGAAGAATTTGATTTCAAATTAATTATTTCAAAAATAATATTATTTTAATAGTTTAATATTAAATTTAATTTCATTTTTATCTTAATAGTATTTTATTAATTTAATATTAAAGTGATTATCTTGATATTAAATTTAATTTAATGTTTATCTTGTAGATAAACATTCTATTATTTTAGTAAGATTTAATATTAAATTTAATCTAATATTTATCTTGATAAATATTATATTAATTTAATATTAAAGTGATTAAGTTTAATCATAGTTGAACTCTCTAAACTCTCCCTATATAATGAGAGCCTTAGGTCATTATTTACACACACTTGAATTCATAGAAAGTTGTAGAGAGAAAAATCTCTGAAGAGATTATTATAGAAAATTTTTCGAAATATTTTTCTGATTTACAACTTGATACAAAAGTTTAGAGAAATTACAAAATTACCCCATTGGTAATTTTTGTGAAAATTTTTTTTATTCGAAGCGAGCCCACACATAGCAGACGCGAGCTTAAAGATAGCGGAGAAGACTACTCTAGTCAAAGCGCTCATCTTAGACGAACCGAAAAGGTACAATGTTGTTTACGTGTTTATTACTTTAGATATCACAACCAAGATCTTGTTTTAGAAAATTTTTTAAAACTCTGGTTTTTCCCTAAATTTATTTTTCGCTACGTTTTCCAAACCTATTTTTCCAACAGGGTAGTCTAATGCTCCATCCTAGGGAAGTCCAGTAACTTCCTATATTTTTCACAATGTGTATTCTAAGTGTGGGGGATGCACATAATTTTATGTGTTTTATTTTTCATGATTCTATGTTACTTTTTGTATTTATTTTTAATTTTTTGTCTTTTTTCAAGAAAATTCAAAATTACCAAAAGTATTTTTTATTTTTTATTTAGTGTACGTTGATGGTGCTTAGACCACAGTTAAGTAATAAGTCATTAGTTATAAATATTGAATAAGTACATAGAATTGCCAAACTCAAAAATTTTGAATGAACTAGATAATTTTCTATTCTTATTTATAGACTATTTAGTTCAATTAGTTAATGTGTATAATAGGGTAGAGGCAATAACCTAAATGAAAATGTATAAAGTGTACCATAGGACAAATAAAGTATACGAATCATTGTAGATAACTAACTTGAATTGTTAATTGTTCGTTTAAATAAACGTATGCTTCAAAAAATTGGTGTATGTGATTGATTTGAGAAAGACCTAAGGCATTGTTTTAAATAGCCTAAAGCCGAAAAGCTTACCTGTTGCTATATACCCTAGTTCCCATATCTTTGAGCCTCGAATACCATTTTCTTGTAAGCCTTATTATCAAAGCCTCGAGCCTAAATGAGTCTATTACCCAATCCTTCTCGGTTCTATTTTTTAAAATGCACTACGTAATGGACACAGAGCCTTGGACAATGAGGGCTAGGTAGAAACATTATGGAGGCTTTGTGTGTGAAAAATAAAATGAAGGGATTACGTTAGCTAGTACGTATTTAAAAGAAATAGTGAATGAAATAGTGCAAAATAAAGAAAAAGATATGTAACACCCCAAACCCAGCCTAAACGTTATGGCCGTATCTGGCAATGTCACACGATAGTGTTTTTGAAACCTCGTTGTTACGTTAAAAACATTCCATGTTATTATCTTTAGTAAACCTTTTTTAGAACTTAGGAAGTCATCTTTATTCATTTAAAAAATTTGTTTTGAAACATCCCTTGTTGCGGAAGCTTTAATAAAACAGTCTAAGTGATAATGCGTTTAGAAACTACTTTAACTTTTCGAAAACCGAATTTCCTACGACCAGCAAGTATAAATCCATAAAGTAAAATAAATAAAATAAAAACCCACAATTTAAAACCAAAGTCCCAGAGGGTCCTTAAATTACAACCCAAATAATCAATAATAATTAAATCATAAAACGTAAATTGAAAACCATGAAGTCCAAAAATTACTGTGGTCACCACTGAGTCCTCCGTCACACCAAACCGTCTAAGTTTGGGGATTACCTATGCACATTAAACAAAAAGGGTGAGTTTACGTAAACTCAATGTGTAATCCCGCAGTAACAAACAAAAAATCAGTATTTAAAGTGCACAGTTGAACAGTCTTGGGCCTAAGCCCTTTTCAGTATCAGTGACAGTTTGGGCCTTAGTCAATCTCAGTAGAGTGTCAAAAATGCAGTAGGGCTTTAGCCCATCATAGTATCAATAGTAGTAATAGTTATGCAATAGCATAATTCTACCCAACTAGCCTATGTACACCATCTTCGTCCAACCCTACACTCCATGTGGGGATATAATCAACCCACCCATCCCTAAACTCCAAGGAGCACCGAATGCGGCACAAAACAATAGTTTGCAGCTGAGCTGCCAGTAAATTAGGCTTAAAGCCTTTTAGTACACTTCCTCCGAATAACAACCCCCAACCCAATGCAATGCAACATACCATGGATGATATGCTATTATGCAATTTCAGTACATATATTCAGTTTAGATATTAACATGCTCAGTACAAATATCATTCAGTCAATTTCACACATTTAGGGGTCTAAGTAGCACTTACCGACCTTACAGTAGTTTCACAGTCGACTTGGGCGACTCGTGCAACCTTAGAAACATTTCAGTAAAAATGGGCCTATGCGCCTGTGTGTGCCCATATGGCCCACTCGGCCCAAATTGGCCTTGCCTGTGTGATCCATTTTTAATGTAACCCATGCTAGCTAAATATTCATATATGTTTTCACTATTTACTTATATGTTCATTCAAAGCTGTCTAATTGAGTCATTGTCACTAAATTATTTATATCTTGAGCTACATAATTCCAAATTAAGATCTGCTTAATTTTTTCGAAACTAGACTCAAATACCTTTCTACCATAAAATTGTTAGATTTTATAGTTTATCAAATAAGTACAGTAAAATCTTCTAATCTATCTCGATTCTGCTGTTTGATAGCTTCAATCTTTCCTTACTAAAAATTATTTATCTCTTAGTACAGAATTCAGATGATGTTATCCTTTATTTCTCTTGAAAATAAACTTGTTAAGGATTTAAACATATAAATTTAAGCCCCTAATTATTTTTTATAATTTTCGATGATTTTTCCAAAGTTAGAATAGGGGAACCCGAACCTATTCTGATCTTGTCTCACAAAATTCATTATATCTCATAAATTACAATTTCATTGCTTACATTGTTTCTTCCATGAAAAGCTAGACTTAATAAACTTTAATTTCGTATTTTATTCAACCTCTAACTCAATTTCCACTATTTTTGATGATTTTTCAAAGTTAGACTACTGCTACTGTCCAAAACTATTTTAGTGCAGAATGTTGATTTCCAATTATATAACACCCTTATTTCCTTTCTCTACAATTTTTCGTATCATTTTCTCTTAATTCTCCTTTTTCTCGACAATAAGAAATTTCGTCTTTTCACCGAATCCCATTTTCTACATTTCGGGTACACACTTGGTATCATTTCTGATGCGTAAGCACTCTTAAGCCTCTAGAACCTTGCTTGAGTAACCACGACTTTGCACAATCACAGCATCGATTCAAAACCACTAGCCCCTTGATTAACTCCTAAACACCAAAAAATAATCCCCTTTCAAAGATTAACCAAGAATGATTAACAATAGACAAAACTGTTACTTACCGAACACACGCAACCAATGATGAACAACCAAATCAATTGGAAAATAAAGAAAGAAACGGAAGGGGAAAATAATGGAAATTTTGGCAGCAACTAGGGGAAAGAATCGGCAGAGGAGGGAAAAAGAAGAAGAAAACGTCAAAAAAAGTTTGGGTAATTGGAGAGAAACCCGAACCTCTACTTTTTTTCTGCAACAAAAAGATAATCAGATTATTTTTTGATAACCTCTCCCACATTATCTCCTAAAATCACTCCTTATTAACCCGCTAAAACACAACTACTCAGAATTTTCTCCCAACACAACTCTTAGCCGAAATTGGAGCAAAAACATTGTCTCCACGCCATCACAAAGAATTGAACACAGGACCTCCTTCAGACCAACACTCCACTCATCCACCAGACAAGCAGGCCCGTTTTGTTAACTATTTGCCAACTTTTACTTAAAAGCCTACTAACCAAAGATAGGGTAAAAATACCAAAATTTGCCCAAGTCCTGGCTTGAACTTGGGACCTCTCACACACCCAGAACACTTAACCACTAAAGCAAATACACAGTTGTGTCACACGTTCGCAAGAATAAAAATAAAAATTCTAGGGCGTTACAAGATATCTACATCAAAATTAAGCTCAAAAAAGAAATAATGAGGTGAGCTCGTAAATCAATTGGGGGTGAGTAGGGAACAATATCTTGTGCTTAACCGTTTCTAGTGCTTAAACTCATTTTGAGTTCCTATTGTTTCAATTTCAAACCTTCCTAAGCCTCAGAACACTACAAGCCTAGAAGACCTTTAGGACCCAAATAAGTCACCAACACAATAATTCGTAAATAGCTTGCATTTTTTTGAACGAATATGACCTATTCTTTTTAAATATCTATGAGTGATCCGCATAATTTATTTTGATGGATAACACTTGTACATATGTTCATTTATATTACCTCTACACCTATTGACATTTTAACTTCGTTAACTAACTATGTTTGCATTAGGAACAAACAAGTTAGCTAGATATCACTCTTAAGTTGCATGTGAGGTAGTTCTCGTACGAGATCAATGTCTTACCGCTATGTGACTTAATTGCTTGATTTAGTCCAAAAGTCAATTTTTTCTTTTGCATGTTTAGTGTGTTTGCTTGAGGGAAAGTAAAGATTTAAGTGTGGGGGAGTTTGATCTATCGTAATTTGATATGGAAAATTAGGTTTTCCCAGTATACTTAAGGAGCTTATTCTCAAGCAAAGTAGCGTCTTTTTCGTAGTTTTTTATGATTTTTAGATTTTAAGTTAATAAGTGTAAATGCCTTACTTTTACTCATTTTGAGACCCAAATTGGCCAATAGTGTCATTGGGGGCCCTAATTTATGGTTAAGTGATGTAGAGACGTGTTGGAGGCTAAAAACGAGTGAGAATGGCACCAAAGGAGAGGGTATTGCAATATCTAAACCTTGGAATCGTGATACCTCCAATAGACTCGAGATTGGAGACCAGCCTTCAGTTGTATCGCCATATCCACCCTCCAAGAAGACCTTCGAGTTTGAAACTATCTGAGGTATCACGTTACCAATATCATAAGGGGACAAAAAGGGTAGTCTTTTTCCACCCGAAGCACCTGTTGACACCATTTTTTGATTTAAAAATGGGGTCGACTTGGGTTTTGAAAAAAGAAACGGGAGTCGCCACCAATCCTTTTTTTATGAGGTGTGATTGGATCACCTCGAAAAGGGGTTGTTTTTAATAAACGGTTTGATTTTATTAAAACAACAAGTTTGGTCCATGAAATTCAGAAAAATGGGTTCGGGAGTCAGTTACGCACGAGGAAGGATTAGCACCCTCGATACGCCCAAAATTGGTACCTAGTTGATTACTTAATGTCTTAATGTCGAAAAACTGAAAACTTTAAAGAGTTTTAAAAATACGATCCTTGTATTAAAATGAATTTTTTTTAGAAAAGGGGCACAATTCACGTTAATCGAAAAAAGGCATCATATCCAGTAAGTTAGGATACAATGTCTCAAATTCCCGATATGCGAATGAATGCCCAAAATTGTACTTATTTAAAAGATATTTTATTACCTCGGGTTTAGAAAAAGGATCATGCCCAGTAAGTTAGGACACGATCTTTTCTTAATTCCCGAGATCGTTTAAAAACTTGAGTTTGAAAAGATTCGTTTATTTAGATTTATTGTGAAAATCGAAACCCAGTAAGTTAGGGTATGATCCTCTCGAATCTAAACACGAAATATTATTCAAGAATCATAATTTATGCATCGAAATAAATTAATGGTAGAAATAAAACACGAGGTTAATATGCATACAAAACAATATTGAATGTGATAGTAAAATAATACGAGTAATCAAAATGAATGGATAAAAGAGACAATTTAATAACGTGCAAAATAGCAAGTATAAACAAACAAAATTGCAATATTCTTTTAAAATGAAAGTAAATAAACAAATAAAATAGATGAATAAAATTCATGAGAATATAAAGCACAAATATATATGCGTAAAATTAAACTTATATTGTCATATATTAAAAAAAATACATAGATAGAACTAGGTTTAAAAACGTAAAGAATATGTACAAACATGCGTATATATATGCAATTTTTATACAATATAACAAAAATGTGTGGTATATAAATAATACATAAGTATGTATATATATAAATAAGTTAAAAAATATGTACGTATGTTAGAATTATAAAGTATATAAAAATATGTATGTATGTATGTATATATATAAGCTAAAAAATGTTTATGAAGAGATACGTACATATATACACATATATAATAAGATATATATATATAATAAGATATAAAGATATATAAATAATTATAATAGTAATAACAATAGGACAAATATATTCAAAATTTAAATAAACAAATATAAAATAAAAATATAACAATAATATTAAACTAATGGTATAATAATAGTAATATAAATATATATATATAAAAGTATAAATATCATAACTAGAAAATAATAATAATAATGAAATGGACCAAATTGGGATAAAAATAAAATTTAAGGGCTCGAGCAGTAATAAAATGCGCAAATAAGGACCAAAATGGAAAGGCGTGAAAGGGCGAAGGACCTAATGGGAAATAAACCCAATTTCAGGCCACGCGTCCCCTCCCAGGGGTCCAACGAATTGAGGACCAAATTAAAAATCGAGACAAATCTACGATCCAAATTAAAAATGAAGAAAAGTCGTAAAAGGACTAAATCGAATCAAGCCGAAAATGTGGAAGGGCCAATGTGGAAATAACCCACCCGCACAAAAACACGCGGACCCTGGGTTGCGGGTCGGGTCGACGCGCGGGTAAGAGGCCTTAAGGACCAAAACGGTGCTGTTTTAGGGCTATTGGATTAGCCCTAAACGGTGTCGTATCACCTAGCTTATAAAGGCTAAATTTTTTTGTGAAATCAGTCATTTTCCTTTTATTTTAAAAAAACTAAGTTCTCTCTCTCCCTCTTTTCTCCCTCAATCTCAGCCCTTAAGTTCAGGCCTCCACCGCCGCCTCCATGGCCAGTGGCTGGAGTTGCGCAAAACGGGCTTTACAGCCCTCCCTTCACGGTGTCCCTAAAGGCTAAGCCTTCTCAACCGCGGGATCAAGAGAAAAAAAAGGAAGAGACTCCCCTTTCGCTTGACTCTGGTGATGGCGAAGATGGGTTTCGGCCGGCCTTCGAAACAAATAGGTATTTCTCTTTCCTTTTTCGTTTCGTTTTTGTTAAAAAAAGTAGTAAAACAAACAAAATAAAATAAAATAAAAGGAAAATAAAGAAAATTCAAAAACGCAAGAACAGAAAAAGAACTGGAATCAACCTTTTTTTATCTGTTTTTTTATTCACTGGTGTCGTAAAAAAGGAGAAGAAGATTACAATGTTGGTATTCGGCTCTTTATAGCCGATTTTCACAATATTTTGTTTCTATTTTTGCTCTCTTTTCTTGCTTTCTGCCTTTGCGTGTTCTCCTTTTGTTTTTGTAGGTGGAGCAGGTGAGTGAAACAGTGGCGGTGACAGAGGAAGAGATGGGATGGGGTAGCCTGTAGATGGCGTCGGCGGAAGGTCAGGGGTCAGAAGACCCTAGGTGCACCGCACCTAGGGTTAGGGTTTCTTATTTTTTTGCTGGAAATGTCTTAAGTGTTTGGGCTTGGGTTTTGGGCCTATAATTTTGATTTTTTTTGGGGCTTAGGTATTTGTTTTTGTAATTGGGCCCTGGGTGTAATTTGGGTCATGGACTGTTTATTAATTTTTTGTTTATGTGGGTTGTTTGTTTGGTGCAGGCCCGGGGAAATTTGGGCTTCTACAGCACCAATCAGTGAAAGCCCATTCAAGGGTATTTTGGGCACACAAATTGGGTCAGAAGAGCCACTATATCAACCAAAATTTGGATGAGAGAGAGAAGATGCCACACTACCTTAGTTTAGGCTTAGTTTTCCTTAGGTTTTCTCCTAACTTTTTTTCGTCTTTTTTCTAGGTTTTCTTATTTTCATTTCCTTAGCTGTAGATTATACATTTCCCAGCAACTTTTTTTCTTGTTTTAATGGTTCTTAGTGTTACTTAAGTTAGTTATAATTGTAGCTTAGATTTATTTGCACCTTTAGTCCATGTACCTTAGTTGTAAGATATTTTCAAATTTAGTTTAATCTATTTCAGTTTCTTTTACTTTGCATTTTTTAAATTTTTTTCCTTTTATGTTTATTCCTTTAGATTTTCTCGCATAAAAATCTCAACTTTTAAGTTTTTCTCAAGCTTTTCTTTAATAGCTTCTTTTCTTTTCATTTTCATGGTTGTTAGTTTTATTTCCAGCATGTGTAGCTAAACCTTTAGGCAAGTGAGATCGAGAGGAGATCTTATTGGACACCAATTTATTAGTCCTAAGTTAACCGATAAGATCAAGAGATAATCTGGATTAATTTGTCTAAATTGGTAAAATGGAAATTGGGAGGTCAAATGGAGCAATTTTGGGAGTTTAAGTTATTTGGATCCCTAATTCATGGATTAGTGACTGACCGCGTTCGCATGTGCGCATAAAACAAACGATTTTTATAAAAAAAAAAATTTAAAGTGTGGTTTTACTACAAAGCATACAGGTCAATTATAACATTTTTAGTGTTACAATGGAACACCAGAGTATTCCAAGGACCGAACCCAAAGGAGATGGCGACTGAGTGATAGATAGCGTACACTAAAGAGTCTAGCGTACACTATAGAGTCTAAGCGGCTACTGATATGATTTTGTAGTATGGCAAATCATAATAACAAAATTTTGCAAGAAAAATAAATGTTAATCTAGAGACTAAATTGCAAAGAGTACAAAACTAAGAAATTAACCAATAAATGACTAACGATGATTGGTTTATTTTGATATGGTTTGTTAGTCCTCGAATGAAGTACTTAAATCGCTTAAATTACTAAGTGACTTCATTTTATCTTTCGATCTCAAATTTATTGAATTAGACAAATTAATCTTATTTATCTCTTAATCTCACCGGTTAATCTGTGGCTAATGAATGGATGCGTAATAAGATTACCTCTCAGTCTCAGTTGCCTAGATATTCCTTTAGGGCATCACTTTCGAAGTTTTTAGGTCTATTCAATTTAGTCCTTTGCCTAAAAATTAGCTTACCCACATCTCCATTAACCAACCCCCTTTTTAGGTTTAGCTACTCATGCCTTAAATAAAAAGAATGAACATAAAAATGAAAAGCAAAGAAGCCATTGAAGTAAAGCTTAAGAAAAATATAAAAGTTTACATTTTTATGCAAGAAAACTTAAAAAAAAACATGAAACTAAAGGCATTAAACAAGAAAATCTAAAGCAATAAACATAAAGGAAACAAACTCCAACTTATTTAAAGGAAAAGAAATTGAAATACATTAAACTAAAGCTAGAAATGTCTTACAACCAGGGTATAGGGACTAGAATTATAAATAAACCTAAGCTATAGTGATAACTAACTTAACTAACACTAAGAACATAAAGAACAAAAAGTAAATGTAGAGAAATAAGCTTTAAAGCTAAGAAGAAGAAAAACAAATGAAACCCCTAGAAAAGTTGTAGAAAAACTAAGAGAAAACTAAGGCTAAAACTAAACTAATGTGTGTGTGTCTCCTCCTCAGCCAAAATTTATTGTTTTAGTCTTAATGCTGATGGTATTTTGTTGCCAAAATTGCTCCTACACAGACCATGGATGATTTGTGGATCAGGTGAACAAATACTACCCTTTTTAGCCAATGTTGTCCCCCACACGATGTCGATGTCATCATATCCAAAAGAGGATATCACAACACCTCAAGCAATTTCTAGCCTTAGGGTCTTCTTTGAAGGGTGGATATCGCGATACACAAAGTGGATATTAAGATACCACTAAAAGGTGGTCTTCAATCTTCCATATTGTTGGAGGTATCGTGATTCCAAAGCGTGGATATCGCGATACCCTTTGGTGTCATTTTTGCTTGTTTTCAACCTCCAACGCATCCCTACACCACTCAATTACACTGTAGGCCTCTAATGGCACCATTGGTCAAATTGAGTCACAAAATTAGTAAAATTGATACATTTACTCTATTAACTTAAAATTTAAAAATTACGAAAAAAATGTTACTTTGCTTGAGAATAAGCTCCTTAAAAATACCAGGAAAGCCTAATTTTCCATATCAAATTATGGCAAATCAAACTCCCCCACACCTAACTCTTTGCTTGTCCTCAAGCAAACACACCAAACATGCAAAAGAAAAGATGTCTCTTGGACTAAGTCAAGCAATTAAATCATTTAACGATAAAACATCAAACTCTTACGAGAACTACCTCACATGCAACTTAAGAGTGGTATCTAGTTAATGTGATTATTCCTAATGCAAACATAATTAGTTCACTAAGTTAAAATGTCAATAAATGTAGAGGCAATGGAAATGAACATATTTACAGGTATTATTCATCAAAATAAATTATGCAAACCGCTCATAGATGTTTAAGAAGAATTGGTCATGTTCATTCAAACAAATGCCAGTTATTCATAAATTATTGGGTTGGTGACTTATTCAGGTCTCAAAGGTTTTCTAGGCTTGTAAAGTTCTGAGGCTTAGGATAGTTTGGGATTCAAACAATATATACTTCAAACAGGTTTAAGCACTAGAAATGGTTAAGCACATGACATTGTTCTCTACTCGTCCCCAATTTCTTTACAAGCTCACCTCCTTATTTCCCCTTCTCTCGCCTGTCTTATTTCTCCAAGATGTTCTAAGGTATTACGCGATATTAGCACCTACAAAATTTGTAAATGTGAATCGAAAGATTTTCATTTTCTAGCTTAATTTTTATCTAGCTCTCTTTTTCTTTATTTTTCACTCTTTTGTTCACTTTTTTTTGTTTTTTTAAAACGAACTAATTCATGTAATCCCTTCATTTTCTTTTTTCACCAGAAAGCCACCATAATGTTTCTATCTAGCCCCCAATGTCTATGGCCCTACATCTATTACATAGTGCATTTAAAGAACGGGATAGAGAAGGATTAAGTACTAGAATCGTTTAGGCTCGAGGCTTTGATATAAGGTTTACAAGAAAAGGGTACTCGAGGCTCAAAGATATAGGAACTAGGGGTATATAGCAATATGTAAGGTTTTAGCTCTAGGCTATTTCAAACAATGCCTAAGGTCTTTCCCGAATCAATCACCTAGCACCCATTCTTTCAAGTGTACATCTACTTAAACGGTCAATTAACAATTCAAATTATTTGTCTACAAGGATCTGTATACTTTATTCAACCTATTGTAAACTTTATACATTTTTATTTAAGTTATTGCCTGTAATCTATTTTACACATTAACTAATTGAACTAATTAGCCTACAATTAAGAATAAGAAATTATCTAATGTCATTCAAAATTTTTAAGTTTGGCAATCCTATGTACTTATTCAATATGTAAAACTAGCAACTTATTCCCTAATTATAGTCCAAGCACCATGCAATTACACAAAATAGAAACTAAAAATATTTTTGGAGTTTTTTAAAAAAATTGAAAAAAAATAGAAAACTTAAAAATAAACACACAAAATTGTTGGGACCACCGATACGCCCCATAGCGCAGCAGAAAAATTATTTTGGCGATCCACAGCCAATGATCCTTGTACGAGGAACGAATCAGGTTGAAATAGGGTTGAAAATATACCTTCTTTACTAAAAACGTTGAAAGGATGTTGCTAATTGTATGTCGATTCCAAGCCATAATGAAAACGTCCCGGCCTCTACATAGTCCACCCTATAAAAAATAAACAGTGACTTTCTCTTGAACTTTTCAGAGAGAATTAAAAATGGCTGCTAAACCTTTTAAATTATTAAATTGGTAACATTAACACACTAAAGGTGTAACAGCCCGTTTTTTTGTTGTGTCGAAAATAGTGGTTTCAGGGCCACCAAATCCGACGAGTAACTAAATATTATATTTAATATTTATGGGTTTATTGTGACTTTGAAAAGGGTTTTTCTAAAAGGATTTTTGTTTTATAAGCGATTTATTAAGTTCAAGTGGTAAAACCCTGAGGTCAAGTGGTTTTAGAAAATGAGGTATCGAGACTTCGTTTCCATAAACCAGGCTGTAAATATTATTATAAATATTTATGGAGTTTCATTAAGGTGGTACTAAGGTTTCATTGAAAAATTTTAACGTTTCAATTGTTAATTAAGCGAAAAGGACTAAATCGTAAAAGTTGAAAAAGTCAATCGCTATTAGTTTAAAGGTGTTAATTGATTAAAGAATTATAATTGGATGACCTTATTGAGTAAATTATCCATCCTAAAGATAATGGGACGGTTGGATGCTTAAATTTCTTTTTATTATAATGTTTTA